>NW_005871458.1:762914-783270 GCF_000147115.1 Myotis lucifugus | reverse complement strand
TTTTTAAACTGCAACTCTATTATAGGAAAGCTTTTACTTGGGTATAATTATTTTTCATTCAGCTATGTACAGAAGCTCTTTAAACTGAAATAAAATTTCTATTTATTCAGAGGAACTTAATTGTACACATATTAATTAATGATCATTTTTGTCTGTTTGTTTACAAAGTTATACCTCCTATTTCAGTTTCTTGTGCTATTGCATTAGCTAGAATTTACCCCAAAATAAATGTTGATAAAATGCTTATCCAGAGCAGGAATGGGAGTGGGAATATGGGTGAAGAGACTCAAAAGTTACAAACTTCCAGTTATAAAATAAAATAAGTCATGGGGAGATAATGTATAGCATAGTGGCCACTATTAATAATACTGCATTGTATATTTTAAAGTTGTTAAAAGAGTAAATCTTAAAAGATCTCATGTATGAAAAAATTTTTGTCAGTGTGATAGGTGACAGATGGTAACTAGACTTATTGTGGTGATCATTCTACAATGTATACAAATATTGAATCATTATGTCAAAATGAATATAATATATGTCAATTATACCTCAATAAAAAGTAAATAAATAAAATAAATGGTCATAAACCGAGAGCCCTGTTTTATTCTTGATTGCCCACGAGAATCTTAATGATATTAGCTGTTATTTTAAAATGTCTCTTTTCTTCTTAGTAAAGAAAGCTCTTTTTAAGACATAAAAGTGCAGTAAACAGAGATTGATTGCAACTAGAGATAGTACCTAGCGAATGGCACTGTATTTGATGAGTATCATCTACTTGTGGCAAATGATACTGGTTTTCCATTGAGCCCATGAACTCCTGGTGACCAGCCTTTTGCTTTTATGTGTTCTCCATGTAATGGTGCATCCTAGAATTCTCCCTGGGTGGATCTCCTCCAGCTCACAGGCTCCAGCTCTCCAGTCTACCCTTTGAAAAGGAAGCATATTTGTCCATCTCCATCCTGGTGGCTCCTCTGTGGCCCTGCTGTTGGGAAGGCTGGAAGAACATTGGTTCCGGAAGAGGTTGTTCCTGAGGACGCAATCTAGGATCGAAAGTTCTGGGATCTGTCCAGTGCTCTCTCCCCATCACATTCTCCATTCCCGTGACCCATGTGTAGGCCCCTCCTGCCCATCTGGGGATAATTCCCATCCGGGGAGAAGGGGAGTCAAAGTGAAACAGGCCCTCACACCCAGCAGGCCAGGCAGAGGCTGCCATCAGATGGTAGAAGGAGACAGAAAACTACTTTGTAAGTCCTCCACCCCAGCTTCTACTCCCCTGCGGAATCCTCCCCCTTTTGGAAGGACCTTGTATCTTCATTTGCCCAACATCAGCAATTTTCAAACTTTTTCATCTCGAGGCAGTCATAAACTAATTACTAAAATTCTGCGGCACCCCAAAAAATATGTTACATATTTTTTGCCGATCTGACAAAAAAATAGGTATAATTTTTATTCATTCATATCGGACAGCAATTGTTGTGTTGGCTGTTGTCATTTTTTAATTTGACAATCTAAAAGAGGTCAGTGGCCCTGACTGAATAGTCAGGTAATGAATGTCTTAAAAATTCTTTCAGCACACCGGGTGAAATTCACTGCCCTACATGAATGAAATCATGTCAACCCACTGATTATATTTTCTTTTTGCTCAGGACCCTACTAGGTCTTACAGTCCTCAGAAGCTCTACCCTTGGCCATGCTTGACAATTGGCATAGTCAGGCCTCGTGTCATGATGACGTCAAATCCCTTTTAATTCTTTTCCTGAATCCTACTTATTGCATCCCTCAGAAAGTCTCAGTTTGCTTCTAAACTGTCTTTCCCACCTTTCTAACATGTGTTAATCTCCCTTTTTGACAGAGAAAGAGTGCAGGCATGAGGCCCAGGGCCTTGGCAGGTTGAAAATGCAGCCAGCATTGGCTGCTATTGTAGTTCATTGTGTTTGCTTTACACTCACCTTTCTGTGATGGCAAGTGGAACTGGCTTCCCAGTTTTTTTGTGGGGATTTACAGGCACAGTTGTTTCAGTTTTTAAAAATGAACAGAATTGAAGAAAACATATGAAGTAAATAAAAGCATATGTGGTCCAACACCACGACCAAAAATGCAGCGACAGGCGGTTGGGGGATGCCAGTTTACAGAATGAAGCCTGACATTAAGGCTGCTCCCACCCCAACCTGACCCTCCCACACAGCCTCCCCTTACCCTTCAGGCACCACGTGCCAGTCAAAGGAGGTGCTGCCGTGAGCTTCCCCACCGAGGGCCCCTCCACCTGGATGGGCATCCCTCTCATTTCCTTGTGGCAAAGCCATGCCCATCTGCCAGGGTCAGCTCATAGGCCAAGGTTGCTTGTTGCTGCAGCAGGCTTTGCTCTCCCTCTCCTGAGACCAGTGGTACACACGGATGGTTCTGGCCTGGTCCAGGAGGGCAGGCTGTGGCTGAGGTACATTCTATGGCCAGTTCTGATAGTGTGAGGTTTTGCCATGCAGGTCAGACAACCGCGAGCCTGGCTGGATGTGAACCAACACACATTGATGGAGCACTTGCTCTGTGCAGGGCGTGGGTGCTGTGTGCTCCATGTGTGGTGACGTCACAGCACTCATGAGGAATGCACTCAGCTCTAAGAAACAGAAGACACCAACCTGCAGAGGCTTGAACCTAAAGAGGTGTGTTGTCATGCAGGGGGGAGTCCAAAGGCAGCAGGTCCCTCCTCCGGTTCACTGTTCTCTCAGGAGCCTGGCTTTGGTCCCGATGCCTGTGGTCTCCGACATCACATTCCAGTTCAAGACAGAAAGTGGAGAAAGAGGGTTCGGTGCCAGGCTTGACTTCCCGGGGCCCCCAGAAGACCCTGCCACATTTCACTGGCAGGTCACAGTCCTGTGGCTGCCCCCAGCTGCCAGGGCTTATGCCGGTCACTGGAGACATGGAGGTGAATTGGACTGGGCTTTGTCCTCAGACTGCCCAGTCCAGAGGGTAAGCTGGACCTGACATCTCATGTGTGGCCTAGAGGTGACTTGAGGCCCAGGCACAGTGTCCACAGGCTGAAGGCTGGGTGGAGTGGAGTGTCTGGGGGGAGGCGGGGCAGCAGACAGAGGTGTGAGAGGCAGGAGGGCATTGCAGCTGCCAGTGCAGAGAGGGTGTTTACAGTCTGGGCTCTAGCCAAATGCCCGAGAACATTAAGTCGGTCCTCCAGATAATCCACAGATACTTGTCCTTCCACCTACAGATGGAGAAACTAAGGGTCAGAGCAGCTAGAATTGGCAAGACTACACAGCCAGGTAGCCTAACCCCAGGCAGCAAGCCCCAGAGGCCATGCCCTAACCATTCTGCCTGCCTGGCCTGCCACAGTCAGCAGAGGGCTGTAGGTAGTGAGCTGCATGTCACTGCCAGCATGTAAACAGCCTACATCAGCGATGCTGCATCCTGTGCAGGGAACAGGCAGTGTGACTCCATGGTTGCCTCTCAGCCCGGCAGGTGTCTGATATGGGCAGCAGGGGGCGGCTGCAGTGGCTGCCATGTCTTTAGTAGCGTGTCTAGCCCCTCTCACAGTCACACAGGGTGATGTTTTATGTCTTAATTAAATGGAGAGGAGTTTAATTGATGAGCAGCCGGCTGGCTGCCCAGCTTCCTGGCTCCCTACCCCAATGACTCATGCGCGGAGGTCCCAGATGCAGAAAACACGCTAGAAGATTTGCAAGGCTGCTCACTGCTCCAGACCCACTTAGCCAGGCTGCAGGAAGCCTCTTGCCACCCTGGAATTGGACTGAATTGCTTTTCATTTTGAGTGTTGTCCCATCAATCCCTCACACATCTCCCACCCTGCGGAAGAGCGCCACGCTCGGGCCTCCTCCCAGCGCAGGGCAGAGGCCTGCAGCGTTTTGTAAGAGGGGCAGCTACCGTGGGCCAGGATGACTGGGACATCTGTGGCCTGGATGTGGCATGGGGGAGGGAGGAGCTTGCAGGGGGGCTGGCCCTGTGTAGCATGTTTTTTAATCCTCACTGAGGATATTTTTTTCCATTGATTTTTAGAGAGCAGAAGGAAGGGAGGGAAAGGGAGAGAGAGAGAGAGAAAAGGAGAGAAACATCCGTGTGTTGAGAGAAACACATCGATTGCACGTGCCCCGACCAGCCCAGGATCAAATCTGCAACCCAGGTATGTACTCTTTTTTTTTTTTTTATAAATATATTTTATTGATTTCTTACAGAGAGGAAGGGAGAGAGACAGAGAGTTAGAAACATCGATCAGCTGCCTCCTGCACATCTCCTACTGGGGATGTGCCCGCAACCCAGGTACATGCCCTTGACCGGAATCGAACCTGGGACCTTTCAGTCCGCAGGCCGACGCTCTATCCACTGAGCCAAACCGGTTTCGGCTCCAGGTATGTACTCTTGACCCAGAATTGAATCTGTAACCCTTCAGTGCATGAGGCCAATGCTCTAACCACTGAGCACACTGCTAGGGCCCTGTGTAAGGTGTTTTTAGTGGTGCTGTCTTTCCCACTCTCACATGCCCCACCCCCCCAGGAGGGGCTGTTCTCTACTCTGCTTCATTTAATGAGCAAATGGGGGCCCAGAGGGAGCAGCTGACACGTGCAAGGCTACTTGGTCAGAAAGTGTCTACCCAGGGGTCCTCACTGCACAGTCCTGTGGAAATCCACATTCCCTCCCCACTGTGCCATGGAGCAGGGACTCCCTGCTTCCTCACGGAAAATTAAGTGGGAAGTACTCTATTTTCACAGGGAAGGATCTAAGGACACCATGGATTCACTCTCTCCACAAAGATTTGTGGAGCACCTACTATGTCAGGCATGGCTTAGGAGCTGGGATAAAGTCACTGACCAAAGTCCCTGGCTTCTTAGAGCTGATAAACCTGTGTGTGTGTGTGTGTGTGTGTGTGTTTTTTGGGGGGGGGGGGGGGGGGGCAGACAAGAAACAAGTAAACCAAAAAAAATTATGGGTATAATTAGAGGTTGTGACACATGTAATGAAGACAGCCAGAAAGGTGATGTAATAATAGAGGCTATTGGGTGGGGTTCCTTAGAGGGGTGATCAGAGAGGAGATTTTGGAGCTAAAACCTAAAGGATGAACAGGGAATCACACGGGGAAAGGGTTTTGGGCAGAGGGAACAGAAAATGCAAAGGCTCTGAGCACTCAGAAGAGAGAGGCCCATGCAGCTGGAGCAAAGTGGACCAGGACCCATCCGAGGTGAGTCAGAGGCCAGCAGAGGGAGTCACACAAGAAAAGATGTTTTTATTCTTCATGACCAGCTGGCAGTAGGCACACAACAAATGCTCGTTAACGCTCTCCCTGAATTCCTCTGGAACAATTCACGGCACCTTCCCACCTCCTGAATGCCCTACTCTCCATTCTTTGGCTCTGCCCTTCCTCCCCAGCCATCTCCTACCATGGACCACACAGTTCCTTTCTGGAGCATCCTGCTTCCCATTCCTCTGCCTCCTGCCCTATGAATTCCACCACTATTCACAGCCCAGCTCTCACCCCAGGAGACCTCCCTTCACCCGCACCTCCCATAAAAGCCCCTCCATGTGGGCACACAGCACCTCGCTGTCCACACGCTCGCATGTCTCATGTTCCTTCCCCCACCCCCTGCCCTCTGGGCAGACACTGGAAGGGTGCAGCCTCTTCTTCTCGTGCCCAGCCTCCCAGCACAGCCCGAGGGCCCTCCATCTAACAGTGTCCTGGGAGCCATCAATGTGGCCACCAGCTTCTCCATGAATGGGAATGAGAGTGTCAGGAGGGGTGTCCTCCCTGGGCTTGATGTGATGCTGCTTCTCTGCCTGGATGGGATGACACTCTGATGCCAACTCCCACCATGTCAGGATGCATGGGGAGGGGCAGGACCCTCGAAGGTCACTTGGTGGGCAAGAGGCAGCTCATGCTCCCTCCAGCAGAGGCCTGTTGGGAGGAATGTGGTTGGCTGACAGCCTGAGGCTCCTGTGCCTTCAGGATCCAATGTAGCTCCACGTGGAGGCATGGAGGGAACTGAAGTTGCTGCTCCAGCCAACCCAGGGCCCATAGGCAGTCTAAGCTCTGGGGCTCCCCATGAGCATGGTCAGGGTGTCTCCAGGCTGCACTACAGTCTGAGGCTCTTCCTCCCCGTCCTCCCTCCTTCCCTCTCCTTTCCCAGGTGTCAGCCCTGCACCCGGACCAAGGCTCTCCCATTGCCCCTGCTACCATCTCAGTGCCTGCTTCTTGGAGACCAGAATTGACACATTCCCTGACCCTGGCCAGACAAGCTTGGTTCTCTGGTCCCTCTCAGTGACACTCTCCACCTGTGCCCTTTTGCCCACCCCAGCTATCCAGGAGGAACATACATAGTCCCTCATGTGGGGAGAGCCTCCTTGGCAGAGTGCTTGAGTACTCACCATCCCGAGGTAGTAACCATGGAAACAAGGCCAAGATCAGCTGTGTCTCACATATGAGGTGCCTTGGTGTCCAGCAGCCACACCAGTACCAAGCCCTGGCTCTGCAGGCTGGCTAAGCATTGCCAAGGGAGATGGAGGAGATACCCTCAACTCTCCCAAGCTGACCCAAGTTGCAGGTTCACTTACCCTGAGGGACTAGTTTTAAATCCTGACGTGCAAGCATGTGCTGAGCACCTATTAAGTGCAGGCATTTCACCTAGGTGTCAAGTCACACATTGTGCCTTCTTACCTGTCTAAAGACACACAGCTGGCGACAAAACTGGAATTCAGACCAAGTTTCCTAACTACAGGCCCAGGATATTAGGGATCATGAGGAGATGAAGGAGACAGAAGAGGGTCTGACAGGCCTGAGTATAAAGCCAGGGCATACTCTCCTGTAAAAGTTACTGACATAGTGTGTGCAGCTGGCCCCCAAATAGAGATGAGGCTGGAGTAAGAATTCAGACAGAGCCTTGCAACAAACTCCCATCAGATACAGGAGGAGTTCATCACTCACACAATAATCAAGACCAAACGATGGTGAAGGAAAAGTAATTTACAAAATTATGTTGGGTTATTGGGAGACCAATTTTGAAAAAAAAAAAAAGAATCTATACTTTCTTTTTACCATAGACTTAGTTAAACTTTAGATAAATTAAAGATCTGACTATATGCAATCCTATCATAGGAAATCCAGTGGAAACATAGTTGAAGTTTGGCAGATATTGAAAATATTAACATCAAAGATCCTATAGGTAAGTTTGCAAAGGACCAGGGGCAGAAAGAAATGCAGTTAATGGCTAACCAGGATCAAATGTCTCACCTTCCTTGTAATCAAAGAGCTGAAAACGAAATAATTAAAATAATAAAGCTTTACACCTATTGAATTAGTAAAAGTTAAAAATCGAAAAAAGTTGCCCTGGCCAGGTGGCTCCATTGGTTGGAGCATTGTCCATGCATCAGAAGGTTGTAGGTTTGATTCTCACATGGGGCACATACCTAGGTTTAGGGTTCGACCCCAGTCGATATCTCTCTCTCTCTCTCTCTCTCTCTCAAAATCAATAATCATATTCTTAGATGAGGATTTAAAAAAATCCAAATAAGTGCTGGCAAGGCTGCCCAGCAGAGTGCACACACCCCAACCCCTCCCCCGCTCACAGACACATAAACCAGCACTGTCTTATTGAAGAGCGATTTTGACTGCACATGTCAAAGCCCTAGATCCGGTAATGCTGCTCGTGGGAATTCATCCTCAGAAAGCAATGCAAAAGGAGTGAAAAAAGCCATGAACAAGGATATATTGGTTGGAGCACTTTTTACCATTTTGTTATAGAAAATGTCAAACCTACACAAAGGTACATAAAAAGAATAGGATAATGAGCCCATGTGTCATCCCCAGCTTCAACAGTTATCAGCTCACAGTCAATATTGTTTCATCTCCTCTCCTCACCCCACCCCCAAACACACTCCGGTGCTCACATGCACACACACACACACAAATAGTTTTTTTAGTAAAGCAAATCCCAGACTATTTCATTTTGTTCATAAATACTTCAGTCTGTGTCTCTAGCAGATAAGGACTTTTTAAAAATCCAATCATAATATCATCATACTCTCCAAATAAACAATTTTTAAGTCTTTTATTTCATAGCTCATGTTCAAATTTTCCTAAATGTCTTTAGATAACTTTAATGTTTAAGCTTTTAGAGTTGGTTTGTTGGAGTTGGGATGCAAAAAAGGGTGATGCATTGTGTTTGGTCACTGTGTGTCTCTTAAGTCCCTTCTTCTATAACAGCTTCCCCCTCCCCTCTTTGTTCTTTATTGAGACATCTTTAAATAATGCCTCCAAAATGAGAAACCATCAACATGCCCAACGCCAGGACCACTTAGGCAGCGTATGGTGCATCTGCCCGGGATGTCCCAGTGCCCTTGTTGTCCTGGGCAGCAGCAGCCAAATATAATCCAGAATCAGCTGGTCATGGGCTCCTGCCCAGCCTGGCAGTCACTTCTGCCACCCACAGTGACTTGGCTCCTAGACTCAGCCCTCTCCCTCAGATCATGCTCAATTATGTCATGTTTGGACCTGGTCCTGTTTCTGGACATCCCTCCTTGCTGTGGCTGCCCCATTGTACTCAACAGCTGTAGGTAAGAAGCACCCACCCTGCTCCCCTCCATGACAACACTAACTAAGCCATCAAAAACCACCAGCCAGGAGACCAGGGAGATCCAAGGGAAAGATCTCAATGGGGTGCTAACTGCATGGTCACCACCCACTCTCTCCATGGCCAACACATACAACTGTGCACACTGTGACTGTAGTGGAGGAAAATGGAAATGTCCATTGAACCAATAAGTAAACACATGGGTCCTGAAGAAAAGAAAATAGTCATTGTGTTAGAGATGGGAGAATGGGATAGCTACAATCTCTCTGGAATGTCTTTCAATGTAGATGAAACTAAGGTTATATATTTTCCTTTTAATTAAGAGAAACAAGCCACGCATCCTCTCTCCATTCTTCCATTCCTAATGGAACCCACCTATTGGAGAAGGGGATTGGCCAGTGTCACTTGGTTGCCATGGGAACACACTCATGCTAGAGAAAGGGACAGGTGTGGGTGGGAGGGGTTGAGCAGATCAACCCCAGGAGCATGGGCTTTCTCTGCCCTTTCTCTTCCAGTCTGGAAAGCCAAAGAAGACAGCCCTCCCCCAGTGCACACACCCAGGGTGTCCTGGTCTCGTGGCTGTTGTAAAATTCAAGCTTTATTATTCACATATGGGAAGGCTTAACTGATTGAGATTCCAAGATCCCATGAGGAGGAGGCATGCCACACCATGGGGGTCCGGGAGGACACATAGGGAAGCCCCAGGGTCAGTCAGGAGGCTGGGGGTGGGCAAGAGCCTTCATTGTGGTTTCTGCGGGAAGGAACGAGAGAGGCAGGGTAACCAAGCTTGGGATTGGCTGATTGAATAACTTCAGGACTCCAAGCTGTCTGGTACCTGGTTCTGGGTCATTAGGAGCTGAACCATGGCTCTGAGTGTGAGAGCCCCCTAGAGGAGGTGAGGATATGTGGGCTCTGGATTGGTTAGTTTGCATTAGAAAATCATGTTCAAAAAAATAAGCTCTTTACTGTCTCTAGGAATTGACTGGCCCTGGGAGGGGCAGCCCCTCCAGGGTCAGCACAGCCCCAGGATGTCAAAGCTCAGAAAATAAAAGGCATAGTTAGTATGATGATTTGAGTCAAAAACTTGGGAGTCTCTCTTAACTTCTTTCTCACCCTCATCCCACCTACTCAGTTCCCAAATTCTAGGGGTAGTGCCTCCCTCGTCTCTCTAATTCATCCACTTCTCTTCCCATGGCCACCAGCCTATGCCCAGAATCCTCAGCTCTCCCTCGACTAACAGCCACTGGGTGTCTTCACTCTCACCCACCATCTATCCATGCCAGGGCTGCCGCCACTGTCCCCCGTCCCAGCACTCTTCCACAGCGTGGCTTTGCCACCCCACTATCTGTGCAGTGTGAACTCTGCTTCCCCACCCCTTGAGCCCAGGAGGGCCCTGTGACTCCTCTGGCTGATGGAATACAGCAGAAGTGCTGATGCGCTGGTCTGGACATGGCTCTTACCTGGCCTGATGGTTTCCAGTTCTGCTGTGTAAGAAGTTTGACTCCCTTCCCCCCTGAGCCCACCATGTGCGAGAAGCTCAGGCAAGCCACACTGGAGAGGCCTGGATGGTAGGACACCACTGGGAGGACAGAGAAAAGCCGAGGAACACCAAGGCGCCAGCGTGAGGTGAAGAAGCCGGCTCCCACCACCACCACGGGGGGCCTAGACCCTGACCCACAGAACTGTGAGCAAACAGAAAGGCTGTTCCAAAGCCCTTTTGGGGGTACTTCGTTATACAGCAGTAGGTCACCAGAATGTGACCTGACATCCAGCAAGACCTTCTAAAAATGGAAACTAGCTGGCGCCACTGCCCAACTTCAAGTTCTCCAATCACTTTATACAGAACTTCTCGCCATGGCCCACAAAACTGAGTAGTCCAGCCCCTGCCCACCTCTCCAAGCCCAGTTCCCACTCCTCTCTCCCATCCTCTCTGGGCTCCTTCAGTTCCTTGAATACAGCACATTCTTGCTCATGGCCCCCTGCCTGGGTTGACAGGACACATAACTCTGGAGGTCAGGGGAGAACCGAGAGCTGGAGAAGTACATACACGAGTCGCCAGGTTAGAGGTGGTACTGAGCCCTGAGGTTTGCTCTGGTATATTCTACGTGGTTGTTATGAGAACCGCCAGTGGAACAGCAGTCCCACAACAGAGAGAGAAGGCCTCACAAAGCCACAGCTCACCCATCAGGACATTCTGGAGGGACTGTGGCTGACCAGCTAACACACACTGGGTAGGAATTCAGATCACACTAACAACAAGTATTACAGCTAATGTTTATTGAGGAAGCAGCTTAGTCCTTACCAGCATTGTTTCATGCAATAGCCCTTGGAGCAAGGCACTACTCTTATCTGAATTTTACAGAAGAGGACACTGAGGCGAGAGAGGGGAAGACCCTTGCTCTGGGCCCCTCACCTAGGAAGTACTGAGCCGTGATCCACTCTCAGGGGCTTATTATAAAAGGTGAGTCTCTCTCACAGAGACCACCAGGCTGCAGATTCCCATGTATTCTTCTAGAACTGCCCTATACAATTACAGAATGCTTGAATGCCTTTTTCCTGGGATTTGTCACACACAAAGGGAGCTCAGCGCCAACACCAGCTCGCCCCTTGTTCTTCTTACCATCACCCACTCTGCTTTGTAGGTGAGAAAACTGAGGTTCAAACAGGGGGCCTAGCCACTCAGGGTCACAGAGCAGGGGCTGGGGCTGGGCTCCTGGAGCTGTGCTCTTGGCCTCCCCCACTGCTCCAGCATGACCAGCCCCTTCCACTCCACCTCCCCCCACCACCAGCCAACTGCAGCCTCCCACCTCATCCCCCCACCCCCATCCTCAGTTCATTTTTTCCCTTTTAGGGTATTAAGCACAGAAGTATTAAAGGGATTGTCAGACCCATTAATTAGCTTAGAAGAGGCCTCTGTGGTGGCCCAGGTCATGGCCGTCCACCTCTCTTTATTAGCTGAATTGATGGAGACAGCAGGGCCCAGATGGGAATAAATTGAATCTGATGGCAAAGAGGCTCTTGTGCGAGCTATTAACAGGAGAGAGCAGGCCTCACACTTTGCTCACTGGCTTTCTTATAATGCCTTTCTCCCGCTACTGCCAGGCGCTCCCAGATACCCGCTCAGGGAGGCCAGGTCCCAGGAGAGCACCACCTGCGCCCTTAAGCTCAGCCATGGGCTGCACGGCAGAGAGGTGTGCCAGCCCCAATAAGCCAGGGACATGCTAACTCCAAGAGGAGGGAGGCCCCACCACAAAGCCAGAGTTTTTGGCACCCATCCCAACTAATGCAACAAAGACCCCGGAGCCCAGGGATCCAGCACTCCCTGCCCTGGGGGTGGGAGGCACAGCTTTGGCACCCACCCCCTCACCTCATCCTCCCAGCACTATGCCCAGGAAGCATTGATGTCCCTATCTCTGTGACAGGCAACAGATCTGGGGCTCAGAGAGGGCGAGAGACTTGTCCAGGTGGCACAGTTAGAAAGGACAGAGCAGGGCACTGACTGTCGCCTGCCATGTGATGTGGGCCTGCAGTGGGTCAGGCCCTCCTCCTCCATGACAGCCCTGGGTTGTGGGTGCTAAGTGCTGGGCCATGCTCCTGGGGAGGAAGCTGCTCACAGAGAAGCTTGGGGACTTGCCCAAGGCTGAGCAGGAGGATGTGGAGCCAGTCCAGGTTCCTGCTCTGAGCCACCGCCCTGTGCTACCCTTTCAGCGCCCTGGTCAGGGCTCAGCTTCCCCTCAGGGCTGAGAAACCCCCAAGCTCAAGAGGAACTTGCCTTTCCATGACAGCCCTTCCCTCTCCCCGCCCTCAGTTCTCTCCTTCCTCCCACTCCTTCTCTTTCTTCCCTCCGCCCCACTCCCCTCGCCTCCAGTCACATTCACCTCCTTGCTTCCCAGGAATGTGCCACCTTATTTCTGCCTCAGAGCTTTCATTCTTCTGATCCCTCCATATAAAAAGTCTCACAAGAGGAAAGTGTCCCCTGTCATTCTTTTCTGGCCACAGAAGTGCCTGAATGCTATGCTGAAAATGACTGTGACTGTCATTTTTGTGACACACACACACACACACACACACACACACACACACACCAGCCTGAGTTGCCTGCCCCCCACCCCCCAGCCCATTCTTCACCATGAACATCTACTTTGCTCCAGATCTTTGCCCTGCTGGCTTCTCCTTGTCACTAAGGTCTCAGTCCTTAGTCACCACCTCAGAGAAGCCCTCCATGATGGCCAGACATAAGATGTGCAGCCTGCCCTGGCTAGTGATACTCTATCCTGCTAACTTTCTTCGTGTCTCTCTCTCTGACAATGGCAGCTCCAGGAAGACAGAGCCATCTCTGCCCTGTTCTTGGGTGTGTGCCGAAGACCCAGTGCACAGTAGGTGTTTAGTAACCACATCTTGAATGTCAAGTGCATGGATCTGAGCACCTTCCATGTGCCAAACTCTAGAGGCATTTAACCCACTGAATCCACACACAGCCTTAGGGGAGAGGTCCTGTCACCCACTCTATGGAACAAAGGAATGAGGGCTCAGCAAGGGTTTTGATGTCCCCAAAGCCATGAAGCCAGTTAGGCCCCAGCTGTGAGCCACCCAGAACTTGCACCTCAACCCCTCTCCTCTCCCTCCTCATCTCAGACCTTCACAGACATAGGAGGGTGGTGGTGAGTGGAGACTGTTGGGTGGGAGTAATGGTCCCTCAGCTTATGTCATCCTCCTCTTTTCTGTACTAGTGAACTGCAACTCAAAGCCCAACTCTGCCTACCCACAACCATCCCTTTCCTTCTCTCCTGAAGGCAGCGTCTACCTTCCCCTATTGAGGATGGGAAAATGCTGGATGTTCATTTTCCCAGCCTCCCTTGCAGCTAACCCGGGCATGGGCCAGTCCTGGCAAGGGTCTTCTCCCCTTATAAAAAGAGTCTCATGAGAGGAAAGTGTTCCCTGCGACTCTTTGCTGGGCACAGAAGTGTCTGAATGTTATGCTGAAAATGACTGTGATAATCATTTTTGTGACACACACACACAGCCTGAGTAGCCTCCCCCTTTCCCCCCCCCTCATTCATCACCATGAACATCTACATCAGTGGGGGCTGCATAGGACCTCAAAGGATGCCCTTCTGAGTCCCCACAACCTCAGAAACCACCAGGAATGTAGAGCCATGGAGGGTGGACGTGTTGTCAGAAGCAGGGAGGAGGGCCCTCCCTTTGCAACTCTGGCTGCCTGGACCCCCGTACTCCCCACCCACTTCTGTCTGACACCTCCCAGGTGAGAGAGAGCCGAGGAGGGAGCATATCCGGGGATTCTGGACTTCCTCCCAGGGAAGCAGCTGGGGCGCTCCTGTTGGCACCAGGCCAGTGGGGTTAATTGCTCATACAATTTCAGCTTGCACAGGGGTCTCATTTCCTTATTACTGAAATCATTTCCTTGGGAGTGCTTACAAACCACCTGGAAAACCAGTGACAGGGAGCCAACTCCCCACACTCCCCAGCTTCCCACAGAAGTCAGAACCAAGCACTGAGGACAGATGGAGCCCAGAGCTAATGTGGGGCTGGGGAGGCTTTCTGCTCCAAAGAGGGCTGAACCCCAAGAGGAACAGAGGCTGCCTTGAGGACAAAAGCATCTTGATTTTCTGAACCTGGGGCTGCATTTTGGACAATGGTGCAGCTGTGAGGGAGCAGCAGCGTGTGGCTGAGAGACAAGCGGGGGCAGAGACAGTGGTTAAGAGCTTGGCACCCTGGCCATCTTTGTTCCCTTTCCTGTGCTCCTGTTACTTATTACTCAGCCTTTGGACCTCCCAGTCATTCTGTGGGATTACATTTTTGTGTCTATTCCTCATTTCTTTTTTTTTCTTTCCCCCATTGACCTTTCCCTGGCCACTCCCACCCCCCAGCCCATGTCCTCACAGCCCTAGTGTCTGTGCCCATTGGTTATGCTTATATGCATGCATACCAGTCCTTTGGTTGATCTCTTACCACCACCCCCCTGCCTTCCCTCTGATGTTTGACAGTCTGTTCAATGCTTCTATGTCCCTGTCTCTATTTTTGTTCATCAGTTTTATGTTGTTCATTAAGTCCACAACTGAGTGAGATCATGTGATATTTATCTTTCTCTGACTGGCTTATTTTGCTTAGCTTAATGCTCTCCAGGTCCATCCATGCTGTTGCAAATGGTAAGAGTTCTTTCTTTTTTACAGCAGTGTAGTATTCCATTGTGTAGATGTGCCACAGTTTTCTAATCCATTCATCTGCTGATGGGCACTTAGGCTGTTTCCAAATCTTAGCTATTGTAAATTGTGCTGCTATGAATATAGGGGTGTATATATTCTTTCTGATTGGTGTTTCTGATTACTTGGGATATATTCCTAGAAGTGGGATTACTGGGTCAAATGGGAGTTCCATTTCTTTCTTTCTTTCTTTCTTTTTTTTTTTTTTTGAGGAAACTCCATACTGTTCTCCACAGTGGGTGCACCAGTCTGCATTCCCACCAGCAGTGTGCGAAGGTTCCTTTTTCTCCACATCCTCGCCAGCACTTGTCGTTTGTTCATTTGTTGATGATAGCCATTCTAACAGGTGTGAGATGGTACCTCATTGTCATTTTGATTTGCATCTCTCGGATGATTAGTGACTTTGAGGATTTTTTCAAATGTCTGTTGGCCTTCTGTATATCCACTTGCAAAAAAACTGTCTATTTAGGTCCTTTGCCCATTTTTTTTTATTGGACTGTTTATCTTCCTTTTGTTAAGTTGTATGAGTTCCCTATAAATTTTGGAAATTAAACCTTTTTTGGATGTAACATTGGCAAATATGTTCTCCCATGCAGTGGGCTCTCTTGTTTTTTTATTGATGGTTTCTTTTGCTGTACAGAAGCTTTTTATTTTGATGTAATCCCATTTGTTTATTTTCTCCTTAGTTTCCATTGCCCTAGGTCCTAGGAAATGTATCAGTAAAGATATTGCTATGAAATATGTCTGATATTTTGTTGCCTATGGATTCCTCTAAGATTTTTATGGTTTCCTGTCTTACGTTTAAGTCCTTTATCCATTTTGAGTTTATTTTTGTGTATGGTGTAAGTTGGTGGTATAGTTTCATGTTTTTGCATGTATCTGTCCAATTTCCCCAACACCATTTATTGAAGAGGCTGTGTTAACTCCATTGTATGCTCTTGCCTCCTTTGTCAAATATTAATTAAGCATAATGGCTTGGGTCGATTTCTGGGTTCTCTATTCTGTTCCATTGTGCCAGTTCTTATGCCTGTTCTTGTGCCAGTACCAGGCAGTTTTGAGAACAGTGTCTTTGTAATATAGTTTGATACCTGGTATTGTGACCCCTCCAACTTTGTTCTTCTTTCTCAGGATTGCTGTGGCTATTTGGGGTCTTTTTTAAATTCCATATAAATTTTTGGAGAGTTTGTTCTAGGTCTGTGAAATATGCCATTGGGAATCTTTCAATGGGGATTGCATTGAATCTATAGATTGCTTTGGGTAGTATGGACATTTTCATGATGTTGATTCTACCAATTCATGAACATGGTATATTCTTCCACTTGTTTATATCTTCCTCTATCTCTTTCTTTAAGAGATAGTTTTCTGAGTTCAGGTCTTTTACTTCTGTATACACTTTTGAATGTGTAATATAGTCTACAATAAATATTTTTTTATTGCTTTCAGAGAGGAAGGGAAAGGGAGAGATAGAAACATTAATGATGAAAGAGAATCTTTGGTCAGCTGCCTCCTGCATACCCCACAAGGGGATCAAGCCCAAAACCCGGATATGTGCCTTGACTGGGAATCGAACCATGACCTCCTGGTTCACAGGTCAATGCTCAACCACTGAGCCACGCTGGCCAGGCAATAAATATTTTTAATAAGAAAAAAAATGTGAAAGCTGGGGGTGGTTTGAAGAAGAGATTCAATAGTGAAAGGAAGAGGAGAGGAAATGCTGATAGAGAGAGAGGGCCCTAGAACAACAAACACACAGGGAGACAAAGGCAGGTGGCCCCAGTGGCTGAATACAACTGGCCCCTCCTCTCTAGTGCCTGCCTCCACCTGCCCCTGCCTGATCAGTGTGTCAAGAGCTGCCACCATGGCCCCCCATCTCCCAAGTTGATCTCCAGTGTGGGCGGCAGTTGGACATCCCCACCAACCCCAGCAATGATGCCCTCAGATCCTGTTGGCCCTCAGTGCCACAATCACCATTGCCCCTTCCTATGGGCCTTGTCTGAGGACTCCTGCTGTGCCCTACACCTCTGTTTGCATGAAGCTCACCCTGGGCAGTCCAGCACTCCACTCACGCCTGGTCAGCACCCCAATACTGTCACACTTAACAATATTCAAAAAATGCCTTCCATGCAGCCCTCCTCTGATGGGGTGCCACTAGGGAAGAGAAGTGTCAAGGTCCAGGCAGCACTCCTAAAGCCACATGCTCTGTGGACCATGCACCTGGACGGATAAGGCCAGGGCCTCCCACTGTGTCCTCTGTAGTGTCGCAACCCAGCAAGGAGAGGAAACGTCATGGTCTTCAGAGGGTCTGGCTAAAGGATGGGAGGCCCAAAACTCTCTTCCTGCCCCCATACAAGCGCAGCCAGTCACCCAGCATCTGGGACCTGGGGTCACTCCCGCTACTGCCTTCCCAGTTCCAGTGCCTGTCCACCACCTCCATGCCACGGAAGAGCCTGGATCATTGTGGTGACATATGACTTCACAGTCTGACCCACCCACCCTTAGCCCACTTCACTCAGCTTCCAGTTGTTCCCCATGTGGCTGAAAGCTCTTTTCAAGAGGACCCACACAAGCAGGTCCTCAGGATGCTAACAGAGTTCAGCTTAAAGCCCTGGCCAGGGACCATCACTGATTGGCTCAGGTGGTACCCAGGACAACCTTCACCCGGTGCTCAGGGCACTTGGTGTCAAACTGGACTCAACTGAATGCTACAGAGCCCCTCACTTCTCAGAGACAGCTGGCAGCTCTCCTGACTGGGTCTACCTCATCCCACCCCACTCTCCAAGGCAGGTGGCTGCAGGCTACAGAGGAAGTCTGGGGCCTTCTCCTCGTTTTCAGGTTTCTGCAAGGAACTGCCCAGCACCCCAGTGACCCTAGCACTTGACAATTTATCAAGTACAATATGCATAAGTGCACAAATCTTTAGGCAGGCTTTGCTCAAATATAAACTTACATGTCTGTACACTTGCATAACTACCACCTTTATCAATATTTAGAACACTTCTGTGCATCCCTTTCCATTATTATCTTACTTGTCTTTTAACAAGATGTGAATAGATTCATGCTGTGTGCTCTTTGCCTCTGGGTTATTGTTGCTCATCATTCATTTTGTCTGAGGTTTCTCCATGTCACATGTAGCAGTAGTTCATTCTTTCTCACTGCTGTGTAGTATACAGTTGCATTATTTGATCAACTTTCCCATTTTGCTGTTTGTGAACATTCAAGTTGTTTCCATTTGGGGGCTTTTATGAATAATGCTGCTAAAAATATGTTTGCACATGTTATTTTGGTGAAAAAAATGCATTTATGCATTCACATCTTTGGGGCATATTCCCATGGGTGGATTTGGTAGGTCATAGGATAACAATACAGTAAGTCCTCCCTTAATGTTGTCAATAGGTTCTGTGACTTTAAGTGAAACTAAGTATAACAAAACCAATTTTACCACAGGCTAGTTGATATAAACAAGAGTTAAGTTCCTACTATACCTCATCAGCATTATAATTAAATGATTTTGAACCAAATTATGTTATTCAAGGATATTCTGTATATTTAATTTTAGAAGGAATTACCAGATAGCTTTCCAAAGTGGCAGTAGCATTTTATACTCTCAGCAACAATGAAGGTGTTCCAGTGGCTCCACATTCTTGCCAACAGTTGGTATTGTCATTTCTTTTTTTAAAATTGAGATATAATTCACATACCATATAATTCACCCTTTGAATTATACAATTCAGTGGGGTTTTTTGAATATTCACAAAGTTGTGAATATCACCACCATCTAATTGGGGAACATTTTTATCACCCCAAAAAGAAACCTTGTGCCCATCAGCAGTCACACCTCATTCACCCTATTGCCCCCTTCCCTAGCCCTTACCAACCAGAAATCTCCCTTCTGCCTCAATTCCAGATATTTTACATAGAGTCATATAATATGTGGCCTGTTTGACTTACTCCTTTCACTTAACTTAATGTTTTTGAGGTTCATCCATATTTTAGCATATATCAGTACTTCATTTCTTTTTATGGTATCATATTGAATTGTATCACATTTTGTTTATCCATGTATAAATTGATGGGCATTTGTTTCCACTTTTTGGCTATGGTAAACAATGCTGCTATGAACATTCATGTACAAGTCTTTGTGTGGGCATCTGTTTTCAAGTCTCCCCAGTATATACTAAGGAGTGGAAATTCTTTGTCATATGGTAACTCCATTTTTAACTTTTTGAGGAATTACCAAACTGTTTTCCACAGCAGCTGCACCATTTTATTCCCACCAGCATTATATGAGGGTTCCAATTTCTCCACATCTTCACCACCTGTTAATGTCTGTCTTATGAATTACAGTCATCCTAGTGGGTATGAAGAGGTATTTCATTGTGGTTCTGATTTGTAGTTCTCTGATGACTAATGATGTTAAGCATCTTTTCATGTGCTTATTTGCCATTCGTACATCTTCTTTGTAGAAATGTTAATCCAAGTCCTTTGCCCATTTTTAAATTGAGTTATTTGTCTTTTTTAATTGTTGAGTTAGAAGTTTTAAAATATATTCTAGAGACATGGCCCTTACCAGACATATGATTTGCAAACATTTTCTCCCATTATGTGGGTTGTCATCCCACCTTCTCCATAGTGTCCTTTGAAGCACAAAAATTTTAAATTTTGATGAAGTCCAATTTATCTATTTTTCATTGGTTGCTTTAGGTATCACATGTAAGAAACCATTGCCAAATCTATTGCCAAACCACTGGTCACAAAAATGTACACCTGTGATTTCTTTTAATAGCTCTTACATTCAGATCGTGTGTGTGTGTGTGTGTGTGTGTGTGTGTGTGTGTGTGTGTACATGCTCATTTTTATATATGTTGTGAGGTAGGGGTCCAACTTCATTGTTTTGCACATTGATACCCAGTTGTCCCAGGATGGATTGCTGAAAAGATGGACTTGGCACCTTTGTTGAAATCATTCTTTTATCTATGACTAACTGATTTTCAACAAAGGTGCCAACAGGAAGCAGAGACCACACAGAGATGATGTCAGTCCTAGCTTACGGTCAGGGTTGACCACCAACACGGGAGGGAGCCAGCTTCAAGATGACTTCTGTCCTCCACCCCATCTGGCTGCAAGCACATGAGAGACCCTGAGCAAGACCCACTCAGCTGAGCCCATCCATCAGGAAACAGGAGTGATAATGATAAATGTTTTTGTTATTTTAGGTCATTATGGGCTGAATGTTTGTATCTCTCCCCAAATTCATATGTTAAAGCCCTAATTCACAAAGTGATGGTATTTGAGGTAGGGCTTTGGGAGGTGATTAGGGTTGGATGATGTCGTGAGGGTGGGGACCCCATATGTGATCTGTGTCCTTATAAGAAAAGAAAGAGGACATGTGAGGGCACATCAAGAAGGCGGCCATCTGCACACCAGGATGAGGCCCCTCACCAGTAACCAAATCTTCATCTTGATTTTCCTAACCTCCAGACTGTGAGAAGTAAATGCATGTTGGTTAAGTCATGCACCCTATGGTATTTTATTACAGCAGCCTGAGTTAAGACATAA
>NW_005871458.1:757125-760200 GCF_000147115.1 Myotis lucifugus | reverse complement strand
TTTTAAGGTTGTTCCTTGTTGTCTGTTGTGACTTTACCCACTGCCCGACCCCCACTGCTCACCCCATAAAGGACCTTGCATGCCCCTTCTCACATAGGCCCCATCCGCATGGGATGAGGCCTCCCCGGGTATGTACCAGAGCGGCTTGCCGGCTCAGGTCATATGCAGGTATTCAACTAGAGTTAAGGCTGTGAGATCTCCCTCCCAAGCACCACAGCTACCTGCATTCCCACCCGAGGTCCCTGCGGCCCATTGCTCCTCACACTTGGCATCATACAGTGGTCCCCCTTTTGCCAGTTTAGCAGGTCTTGTCATTTTTATCTACTTTTCTGTGGTAGTGGTAGATACTAAACAGTCAATACTTATACAGAACAGTATAGATTCTAGAGTTGTCCCAGTTTAGACATTGTAAATATCTTCTACTAGTCAGCCACCTATCTGGGAACTTTCTTCAATGTCCCTCATTGAACGTAAATCCTTAATGCTGATGACAACATAGTCACCCACTCTTTTCATCTTACAGCGTATGCTTTTGGAATTATGTTTAAGAAGTCCTCTCCTGGCCCCCAGTTACAAAGATGCTCACCTAGATGGCTTTGTACTGACAGATTGGAGGATAACTGACAATTTTCCAATGTTAAGTGATCCCATAGGTCCCTGAAGCCCAGATAAAGGAAAACAATGTTTTTAGTTGAAGGAGTAAATGACCTTGAGCTGCCCCACCACAGACCACAGACCCTGTCCATCCCCTGCCCTCGAGGGCCCAGCTGAGGCCAGGAACTGGCCCTGCCCCACGGCAGCTCCTTACACCTTCACTCAAATGGGACTTACTAAGTACCCATCTTGGAGGAGGCCAGAGCTAGCTTGGCCATTAACGGGGAGACAGACAATGTTTAAAAGTAACAGACACAAAAAGTATAATTGCAAGTTGTGTTTTCCATCTTTCGTAGGCATGGATGGGAGTCTATATAAGGAAACAGTCTCTGAGCTGTACACTGAAAATGTGTAATTTTGCTACATGTGTATAATAGCTCAATAAAAGAAGTTTTAACCCCCTGCCCCCCGCAGCAGAACACACACACACACACACACACACACACACACACACACACACACACGGGCCAGTAATGGGGAAGACAAGTCAACTGAGATTCCCAGGAGAAAATAGACCAAGAGATTCTTGGGTGCCAGAACCAAAGATGGCCTGGGATCTCAAAGGTCAAAGACAGCAGAACCAGAGTCAGACTGAGAAGTTAGGCCAATATGGACCCCAGTCCCAGTTTTGCCAGTCACAGGTGTGATCTAGGCTGCATAACCCCTAGAGCCCCAACATCCCCATCCACAAAATGGGCTAGTGCCACTCCTCCAAGGAAGCAAGATGTGGTGGGGATTCCTTCTTTTTTTGTTTTTTTTTAAATATATTTTATTGATTTTTTACAGAGAGGAAGGGAGAGGGATAGAGAGTCAGAAACATCGATGAGAGAGAAACATCGACCAGCTGCCCCCCCGCACACCCCCCACTGGGGATGTGCCTGCAACCAAGGTACATGCCCTTGACCGGAATCGAACCTGGGACCTTTCAGTCCGCAGGCCGACGCTCTATCCACTGAGCCAAACCGGTTACGGCATGGGGATTCCTTCTTAAACTGTGATAATTACCCATGGAAGGCCATGCCCCTCATTGTTTCCTGACCCTCTGTGTCACAGCAGCCCTGCCTGACCACAGGGAAACAGTTCATGGCCAGACCAAAGGCATTAAGACACACAAAGCCTCAGGTTCACATGAAGCACTTAATAAAGATCTGATATTTTCTTTTCCGGAAATGGCTTTCTCAGATCCACATACTTAAATAGAGCAGGGTCTCATTTACCTCCCTGGGCTAGGCATGACTAGGCAGAGGGCTAGCAGGAAATGTGGGGAGCTAGGGGCACAAGCTCCACCAGCAGAGACATGCCCACTGCTGCAGCCAGATATTGCCAGGGTGACAGAAAGCATCCCCAAAAGCAAAATAAAAATCTTTTGTCGCATATAGCTGGAATCTGCATCTTTATGGAAATCTCCTTATTTTAGAATTTTGGCAAGTCACTTAGAACGGTATATATATATATATATATATATATATATATATATATATATATATATTTGTTTTTTTACAGAGAGGAAGGGAGAGGGATAGAGAGTTAGAAACATCAATGAGAGAGAAAATCGATCAGCTGCCTCCTGCACACCCCTACTGGGGATGTGACCACAACCAAGGTACATGCCCTTGACCAGAATCAAACCTGGGACCCTTGAGTCCGCAGGCCAATGCTCTATCCACTGAGCCAAACTGGTTAGGGCGTCACTGAGATTTTTTAAAACACTGTGTGGTCCAAACAAAAATCATGTCTTGGCTGCCAGGTTGCCATCTTAAAGCATGTCTCCACCACCCCATGTTACAAGGGACACATAGACAGGTTGGCCAACTGGGCCAGGGTTACACAGTGAGCAGGTTAGGCAGGTTAGGATGATTGGGACCTGGAAGCCATCCATCCATCTATTCATCAACCATCATCCATCTATCCATCCATTGTCCATCCATTCATCATCATCATATCATCATTCACCCATCTATCCCTTATCTATCAGCCACCCATCCATTCATCCATTATTCATTCATCCATTATTTATGCATCCATCATCCATCCATCCATTATCCTTCTGTCTATCCATCCATCATTCATTCATTCATCCATTCACCCACCTGTCATACATATAAGCATCCTTCCATCCATTAATTCAGTTAGCAGATATTTGTTGAGTGCCTACTGCATGTCAGGGAGCTGATGGAGCTACAGAGGTGAGAGTTGTCACTGGGCCCTCCCACTACCACTTCTAGAGAGCCCTGCACCAAGGGTAAATCCATAGTGTTACACAGGAGCACACACACACATGCACACACACACATTTAGACCTAAATACATACACATAGATATACACACTCACATGGCACAAACACCACCCACAGAAATGAATATAGACAAGTTTGAACAACGTATACATGTCATAATAGCCTATACTCAGAGATACACAGA
>NW_005871458.1:736507-756917 GCF_000147115.1 Myotis lucifugus | reverse complement strand
TACGCAGATTCAGACACAAACAGGCATAGGCACCGTTCGGTCAGATGTACCTTGTGTTCCCAAATAGAAATAAATACAGATACAGCACATGTCTGCATTTACACTAAAACGCAAGAGCATACTGTCTTGTGCTAGTGCACATATGAGACTCTGTAACAAGCCTAAACTCAGTCACAAGCCTAGGCATACCTATACCACATGCACACATATACAATCTTCTCCATCTCTCTGTCTGCCTGACTGCCCCCAAACTTCTCTCTCTCTCTCTCACTCACACACTACACACACACACACACACACACACACACACACACACACACACACACGATTGGCTCACTATAGTCACCAGTGAGTACCTCTGGCCTGAGCTCCAAATAGAGCTTCCTCCACTTTGACTCCCCCCACCTCCACTTCCCCAATTAACTCAGGAAACAGGGCTGCTGGAACAGCCAGTTCAGCCTGGGCCCGGGGTACGCCTGAAGCTAAGAAGCACCTGTCACTTAGAGGCTCCCTCTCAGCTCGCTGACATCTCCTGCCCCCGGCTCAGTCCAGCAATTACAGAAGGACCAGAGCATCCTCGAAAAGAGGAGGTGGAATTGCTCACTGCAGGAGCCCCTCCCAGCTCTTCCCCAGCCAATGCCCTTGGCAACAGTCCATCCATCCAGCAGATATTTGCTGGGCGCCTACTGATGACAAGCACTTGCCAGGCTCTGGAGAGGCAATGGTGAGCAGAGGCAAACAGCCCGCCCTCCAAAAAGGTCCATGGGCCAAGGGCGGGGATGGCGAAACCTACCAACGGGGGGTGGCGAACCTACGACGCGTGTCAGAGGTGACACGCGAACTCATTTTTTTGGTTGATTTTTCTTTGTTAAATGGCATTTAAATATATAAAATAAATATCAAAAATATAAGTCTTTGTTTTACTATGGTTGCAAATATCAAAAAATTTCTATATGTGACACGGCACCAGAGTTAAGTTAGGGTTTTTCAAAATGCTGACACGCTGAGCTCAAAAGGTTCGCCATCACTGTTCTAGTGCAAAATAAACACACTCATCAAACCATTACAAAAGTAATGGTCAGACTGCAACTCTCTGAGCATGGCCTGATGGGGGACATAGTCCTATGAGAGCCCCCGGACGGCATCTGACCTCCACTGGGACCTGGCCAGTGGAGCTTTCTCTGCCTCTGAAGCCTCTTGATTTAAGGCACCATCTGGGTGAGGCTGGAGAATAGGATGCTGAAAGGGTTAGGGTGGGTGCAAAGACCTCGAGCTGGTCCAGAGAACACTTGGCCACACCTTTCTCTCCTTGGTGCTTCTCAGAGCTGCAGGCAGGGCAGGCACGATCCATTACTGTCCCTGCTCTCTAGGGCGCTTGCCACTCAGGCACATAGTTCTGGTCCTTTGCAGTCCAGGATGCTGCGATCAGCTCCATGAACTGAGATGGAGAATTTGAGCTGGGAGATTCATTGCAGAGCTGTGGGAACCGAGGCCCAGAAACCAACACCAAGGCACCCAGTCGAGGTAAAGGAAGGAAGTGCCACAGACAACATAGCCAGTAGCCAGAGTGCCTCATAGAGCAGCTGGTTCAGTCTCTTCCTTGTATACCCTCCCTACCTGGAGGGCAGGTGGGCAGCGGGGTGAGAGTTAGATTGGCTGCTATGGCCCCATGGAACTGAAGGGGTCCCAGCAGGACATGAGTGTGGGTGTAGGTGGGCATGTGTGTGCATTTATATGCACGTGTGTGTGCATGTGCTGTGACATGGAGGGACATGAGCAAGCTGGTGTTGGACATCCACAGTGTCTGTTCTGATTTGGCAGTGCTCATACCACAGGGTGGGTTCATTTAGAGACGTGCCCGATCTCAGGTCAGACAGAAGACCCTGATGAGAGTCTGGGTAGCCCATCCCCCAGGGCAGTGGTTCTCAACCTTGGCTGCACATGGAGCAGTGCACCATAGCAGGCCAGGTGGAATGGAGTGTGCGTGAGCTGCTGTGCTTAATGCCAGTGCAGGACAAGCCCAGCAGGGCCCATGTGTAGGGAGGTGGGGTGGGGGGCTTCCTGGGAAGATCCCTTGCTGGGCTTCTGAGCGCTAATAGCAGGCCTGAGAGGTGTGGCACAGAGAACCAATGTGCATTTCCCAGGTACCCTCCTGAGTGCCCAGTGTTGGTCAGCAGAGCCCTTTCTGCAGAACCAGGGGGCCAGGGCCCCTGGAACAGACTGGACTTCAGCCAGGCATGGGGCAGGGCTGCTGGGCAGTCCCATGAGAGCAGTGCTCAGACATAGGGGGAACCACTTGCCTTGTCAGAAGGAGCAGAGACTTCTCCAGGTCCTCAGGGGCACTGCCTGCTTGCAGGGCACAAATACAATGCATCAGCTAGCTTTTGCTGCATAACAAGCCATTCCAAAACTTGATGGTTTAAAATAATAACTATTTCTCATTTAGCATCCCATTCTGAGTCAGCAGGTGCTGGTCTTACCCAGATCTGCCAGGCTCTCCCCAGTATCTATGGTTGGCAGAGTGGCTCCCAGCCATGCCTGGACAGTGGCAGCTCTGCTGGCCTTGGTGCCTTGGTTCTCCATGTGGCTTTTTCCTGTCCAGCTACAGGTTAGCCCAGACTTGTCTCCATGGCAGTCTCAGGATTAAGCGTAGCAAGAGATAGCAAGCTCCAGCACACGGTGTTTTCCAGCCTCTGCCAGCATCATATTTGCTAACATTTCATTGGCCAAATGAGTCACGGGACCAAGCCCTCATTCCAGAGGTGGAGAAGCGGACCCTGGCAGGATTGGAGAAACCACAGAGTCCTACTGAGAAGGGGCATGTGTACAAGAAAGGGAGGGATTGGGGCCTTTTTGCAATCAATAAGTGGATCATTGGGCCACTCTGGAGCAGACAGATGTGGAGATGAGATAGCCCCTTCCAGACCTTCCAGAGATCACAGCCCAGATGCCCAGATGGGCCAGGCTGGTGTGGCCCACAGTAGGGAACAGTGGGGACTGTGGCTCCGTTGGGTGGCGATCCTACTGAGCATCACTGTGCACTATCACTTGGGAACACGGGCCCAGTGCTGCCTGAACTGTTGTTTCAATAGAAGTTAGATATCTGTATTTTTATGTGAAATTTGTTGACTTGTTGCCAACTAATTTAAAATGTTCAATATGTGACAGAGTGTCCTCATACATTGCAATGCTGTATAACAACAACACAGAACAAAGGACTGATATGCCAACCCTGGAAGTAGAGCTCACTTCCATGTTTAGTAAAAGCAGCCAGAGTTCCTGCACAGAATGGTCAGAGCAGGGAGGCTAGTGGCAGGCATGTCCCAGGACCCTCCTGAGGTGCAGGCCATCTGGGTGGGCTTCCCAAATGGATATGTATATGGAGGATCAGTGACCTGACTCTATGAAACTTATACCTCAATAAAACTTAAAACACAAAACTCACTCTGCACAGGAGACGAAGCGAATCTGCAGACTGACCATGATCCAGGGCAGCAGCCTCCCCTCTGCCCTAAGTTTAGGGCAGGAAGTAAGGGTTGCTGGAGGTCGTGGAGGGTAGTCACATGTGGTGGTCCCTGGTGAGGATGAGGTTTGGGGCAGGGAACCATGACTGAAGGTTCACCACGTGCTGGCACTCTTCTTGCAAGTGGCTTATAATTATTAACTCATTTATTCAGATTTCACAACAACCTGATGAGGTAGAAACAATTATTATCATCCCATTTTACAGATGAGGGAACTGAGGAACAGCGAGGTGAATCATGTGCCAAGTGAGCCAGCTGGTCATTTGACCCCTCTCTAATCAGAGGCTGACATATGCCATCTTATGGGCTGACATGGCCAGAATGGAGCAGATCTCAATGGAAGTCCATTGTGGGTGGGGTGAAGGGCAGTTGGGGGCACAGATGTCCCTGGTGTAGGGGCTGGAAGGCCTTGTGAGGCTGGCACAAGACCCCCCATAGCCTGGCTCAGGTGTGTGGTGGGTTGCAGTGGCATCAGAGTGACCTGGTGATGGCAACAGAGGGTGCGTTGGCTCTGCCCACTCCAGCCTGTCCATTGAGGTCTCGAGGACTTCTCTATGCCAGCACCATGAGGAAGCCAGGGGCAGGTGGCAGGCACATGGGTTCCTCCCATGCCTGGCCCTGGTTACCCAGGTGAGGTGTCTGGACTGGAGGGATCAGTGGGATGCAGACGTCACTGCTCTGAGAAAGCTGAACCTGCCTGGGTTCAGGTTGGTTCCCACACTGGCCCCAGCTGTCCTACATCCTAGAGCACAGAAAGCAGGAGTAGACAGCCCAGAAAGCCCCTCCCAGAGTGACCAAGCCGAGGAGTATCAGAGGGATATGAGTGGTAGTGAACTTGGCCAGAGTTGCTGTCCTCTCATTGGATGCCCTCCAGGGGGTGGAAGCATTACTCTGATAGTGTGAGGGGCACAGGGATGGGAGGAGGTGGGGGTAGAGGTCCTCAGGGCAGGCTCTGACGCAGCGGCTACCCGAGGTCCAGAAGGCAGAAGGTCCAGGGAGTCATCGAGGTAGGGAGAGGCTGTGTTAAATTCTTGGAAAGCCCGCCAAATCACTGGCAACCTGTACGCTGGGTCTCGCCCACCAGCACCTCCTGGGGGACCAGCATCAGGGTGTGGCCTGAGTTCTCTCCAGCTCTGTTTACAGCACGGTGGCCTGAATCAGGAATCAGGGTGTCTGAGGGCGCCCCTGTGTTTCTCCTGCAGTGGGTGAGGCCATGCACACTGGGGCTCCACCTGGTTTCAGGGTACAAGGCACTGCGCAGGAGCTGCCCCTCTCATGGCCCCCACAGGTTCCCCAGTGCTCAGCAGAGCCCAGCCCCAGCCAGGACAAGCCCTGGCCCATGCTTCTTGCAAGGAGGTGAGCTGAGGCTGACTGGGCATTGCCCACGTTGCAGGATACAGTGGGTCCTGGGCAGGGGAGAGGGTCATCAAAGGGAAGGAAAAGGCTGAGAGGCCAATGTGAGGGGTGGGGGAGCCAGGGGGTGCAGCAGAGTGCCAGGAAGACCAGCCTGCCAACTGCAGGCCCATAGCAGGAAGAGAAAGCCTCTGCCGCACCATCCCCTGGGGCCAGTAAGGGCCCAAGTGCCCCTGGGAGGAGCCAGCTGTGGGGAGAAAGACCAGGTGCTTTTGTTTGCAACCATGTTCATTGGGAAGCCAAGGTCAGGACCAGAGCTCCCAACGGGAGCCCCCTCGGTGGCAGCACCGTGCCTGGAGCTCTCCATTTGTCACCTCAGGACAGCCTGTCAAGCTCAGGCAGGGACTCAGGGGTTCCGAGGCTGCACAATCATCCAGGCTTGTGCCCAGAAAGTGGCCCTTCCTCAGGACAGCTGGCCAACAAGCCCAGACTCTGCCCCGAAGGGGAAGTAGCCCTTCCCAGGACCGCCTTTCCAAATGGCTTGGTGAAGCCGAGGCTCGGGGCAAGCTGACTCCAAGATCGGGAGAAAATGACAAAGGGTGGAAATTAGGTCAGCTTCTGAAGAAGGAAAAGAAACCAGAAGCCGTGTGACTGCACAGGGGCAGGAGGCGACGGCGGGCAGGGCCAGCACATCAGAGACGGCAGGTAATAGGAGAACTTTCTTCAATTACGTGAAGAAGAGCGAGTGTGCGTCAGCCCAGGGACAGCAAGGACAGCGCTGATAACAGATGACTGGGAGAGGCAGGCGCTTAATGGCTTTTTCCCTGCAATCAGTTAACCCAAGCCAGTGGCCCTGGTGACAGAAAGGGGTGAAGCACAGGGGAAGGCGGGAGAGGGCCGCGCTCAAGGGCCCCTTTGTGCTAGCTGTTTTCCAGTCCCATGCCTGGTGACGAGGATTTGGGGACAGCAGCAGGACAAAGGGCTCTAGTATTCAGCAGACCTGCCCGAGGGCTTGGCTAGAGGGGGCTGCCAGACGGTCAGGGCACACCGTCTCTCCACCAACTGGTGCTCCGGGATGGTGCCGACGTGAGCGCGCACCCAGGACCACACAGACATGACTTACATACAAGTCACACATGCTCCAGCTCACACACACAAACACCCCAACCCAGAGACACACATGGGCCCAGAGCTGGTCACATAGACCCACACTCACTCACACACGCTGTCATGGACACACCACACAGACCCGTGGATACCGGTATGCAGAGAAGGTGGGCACCCAGATCCAGGGACACTCACACTCAGCACACCCAGACACTAGGCACTCACACACACATGCTCCCCACACACATGCTCCCCAAACACATCCAGACGTGCTCAGATCTAGACACACATGTGCCCACGGGCGCATTCATACTCTCAAACTTCTACACTCACGTATAAATAAACAATGACACACCCACACAGACACAAATCACATCTCAGGCACACACTCCTAAAAGTTCCCACACATGTGGACACAGTGACCAGACTGTCCTACTCATGGGCACG
This sequence comes from Myotis lucifugus, assembly GCF_000147115.1. Lineage (NCBI taxonomy): Eukaryota > Metazoa > Chordata > Mammalia > Chiroptera > Vespertilionidae > Myotis > Myotis lucifugus. The sequence continues at coordinate 750,486 of NW_005871458.1, read as the reverse complement.
TCCATGCAGCCACAGAGCTCACGCCCTGCTCACGTCTCCCCGCTGTTGGCCCAGCACCGCTCTCCTGGGAGATCCCCACCATGATCCTGCCAGGGAGCGCTTGCATCCCCACCTCATCTGACACCCCAGTCCAGAGCCCACCAGGCGGAAGGAGAGAATTTCTCAGCACAGCTCTGGCAGGCTGCGACCCCCTCACAGAACAGCAGCCCGGGGCAGCCTGCACCTGGCATCCTCCCGGAGCTCACGCTGACTCCATTCTTCATTCCTCCTCCTGCAAACGTGTCCTAGCATCTATCATGTTCCAGGACCGCATTCTACTTAGGATCCACCCCCACCCACCCCCACCCCCAGGGAGATATGTATTCTAACAGGGAAGACAAGCGTCATGGTAAGTGAGCAGAGCACACGGTATACGGTATGTGAGAGGAGCTAAATGCAATGGAAAAGCAGGACAGAACAGGGTGGGGGAGGGGCCAGCTGGCAGAGGGCGTGTTTAAGAGGTGGTCATGAAAGGCCTCATTGAGAAGGCAGCAAGGGGCTCTAGGCAGAGGGAATGCTGGTGCAAAAAGGGGGGGCGGGGCGCGCCGCAGAGTGCCTGAATGCAGGGGAGCATGGAGAAGGAGCAGCAAGAAATAAGGCCAGAAAGGAGCAGACAGCACACCATGCGAGGCTGACGAGCCCCTCTGGGTCTGACAGCAGGAGGCCAGCTGGAGGCTACTGCAGTAACCCAGGCGGAAGCTGTGTGTGGCTCTGACCAGAGCAGGTGAGAGAGGTGGCGGGTTCTGGGTGTACTTCGAAGGGAGAGCCAAGAGATTTTGCGGACAGGTTGCTGTGGGAGTGGGTAGGGGAGAGGAGGAAAGTTGAGGAGGAGCTGGCTGGGGAGGAAAGTCAACAGAGTCGCTTGGACACTGTGGTAGGTGGAATAATCCCCCTCACACACACACATGCACCCTCCATGTCCCAGTCCCCAGAGTGTATCACCTCATACGGCAAAAGAGACGGCAAATGTGATTACGTCAGGGTCTGAGATGGGGAGGTTATCCTGATTGTCCCACGTGGGCCCACTGCCATCACGTGGGTCTTTCTAAGGAGGCAGGAGGGTCAGAGTCAGAGAAGGAAGAAAGGAAGGAGAGAGAGAGAGAGAGAGAGAGAGAGAGAGAGAGAGAGAGAGAGAGAGGAAGCTGCTATCTATTGGCTTTGAAGAGTGGGGAGAACACAAACCAAGGAATACCGGCGGCCTCTAAAAGCTATTTGCCAGGCAAGGAAACAGGTTCCGTCCTAGAGCCTCCAGAAGGAAGGAGTCCTGCCGACACCCGGTTTCCCACAACGGCAAGAGAAGGAATTTGTATTACTTCAGCTCCTACGTCTGTGGTTGTTACAGCAGCAAGAGAAAACAGTCATGCCCAGAGGGAGATGGTAAGAAGGCAATTGTATGCACAGTGTGGGGCTCCCCAGGGAAGTCAGTGGGCTCTGGGCGTTAGAAACCCTGACAGGGTGAGGCCACCCTGGGAATCTGGGTAATAGATACAAGAAGAGGACCCATCCAAGCCCTGGGAGCCCCAAGGTCAGGGTCAGAGAGACTAAAGAATCAGAGAAGGCAGCTGAGAAGAAGGGTTTCTCCTGTAAGCCGAGGGAAGAAGTTGCTTCGGAAAAGAAAGTGCAGAGCTTCCGCAGGAAGAGCACTCAGGAATAAAAAGGAACGAGCCACAGATACATGCCACAGGTGGGTGAATCTCAAAACCATCACATGAGTGAAAGAAGCCTTATGCAAAAGAGCACACGTAGTAAATAAAATTCTACTTTCATACAATTCTAGGAAATGCAAACTATCCTCTGTGACAGAAAGCAGGCTGGCAGTTGCCTGAGGCTATGGCTGGGGGGGCTGTGAGGAGACTTCAAGGCTGATACAAACTAGATTTCGGTGGTGATCACGTGGGTAAACACCACTGTGAACACTCATTGAATTGCACACAACAAGTGGGTACAACTAATTTTATGTAAATCACACCTCAATGAAGGTGATTTAAAAAAAAATTGGCAGAGGGTATGATCAACTTCAACTTCTATTGGAAGATGAAGCAGGATAAGGCCCAAGATTCATTGATACTGGGATGTGCTTTGGTGGCCACAAGCCAGAGGGGGGTGGAAGTGATTCTCAGGCCACCAGGACAATCCAGTCACCTTGACCTGCAGTTGGCAGAGGGCCGGCCATGTGACCCAGCAATGGCCAGTGCTGTGGGGGAAATCTGCCAGGGACACAGGAAGGACTTTTGCCCCCCACCTTCCCCGGTCCAGGAGGAGATGGTGCCACATGAGCACGAGGTGCTGTTGCTGCAGCAGGCGCCCTCCAACCACAATGAGAGGACAGGAGAATTTCAGAGATGACACACTCTGGTCTTGTAGGGTCTCAGAAACAACCCTGAACGGGTTCCTCTCCATTCTGCCACCCCACCCCACCCACTCTGTGCCCAAGAGGCCGGCCCAACATACCCCAGTTAGCTCAGCTCTCTTCCAGTGACACTGGCCAGTGGGAGGTACGGAAAGAGATCAGAGTCATGAATAGCTATCAGTATGTTTCGTCCCCTCCCTCCCTTCTGTGGGCTCCCTTATCTACAGTGGCTGCATCCCTTCCTCCCAGACCACATCTGTTAACCACCTCCTCTGCCCCTGGGTTCTGGCAACACAATGTCTTTCCCTTGCCCTTCAGGCCTGGAGGTGCCAACAGCTCCCAGCCTGTGCTAATTTCTCCGCAACCCTGTGATTCCCTTTGAGCCTGCCCATGTCTATGAAAATAGTCCTTTATTTCCAATCCACACAACTGGCTATCCCCTGCTTACTGTTGTGTAAGATCATCAAATATACGTATGTCTTAAAGCATTTCACGTCAGCCAGAAGCCGTCCTAACAGAACCACCCAGTTAGCTGTCCAGCCAGTGGGAGACAGACCTTCAAGCCCATAATTACGAAATACTCTGCACAGGACCAAAGGTGTCGGTCGATCCCAAAGCCTGGATCTGGCCGCAGCAGAAGCTGCCGTGCCACTGCCCTGACAGTGAAGGGAGCCAATGGCCATGGAGTGAAGGCACTTTGACTTGGGCTCCTGTCTCTTGCCACCAAAAAAATCCTAATACTTGTCTTAAAGAGGGGACCCCAAAAGATACTGTGTTTGACTCTTGAATCTGACAACTGGAAAAACAAGGGCTAAAGCAAGTGTTTGAAAAGCTGAAGTTAGTTAAGCTAAAAACACAATACATGAACTTTCCAAAACCTTGAAATATATCAAAAGCAAATGAAATGGCAACAGAATCTTAAGGGGGAAAAGGCAGGAACCAGAAGATGTTCTGGAAACTTTTCAAGCAGAAGTAAGCCTGAAATTATTAATTACAACATTACATGCTTACCTTACTGCTTCACAATAAGTATAAAGCAAACCTGACTAAAGAGTCCACCTTTTCATATTGAGTAAAACAAATCAAACCAAATGCTGTTCCTGAGGGACACTTCTAAGGCAGAGTTACAAAAGATAAAAATATAGCAGGATACAAAATCAGGAGGAATGCATGGCACAAGTATTCATCTTAGATGTGTAGCATGTAAGACCAAAAGCAAGAAGCATTACATGGACAAGGAGCACCACGCTGTCGTGAAATGTTATGCATCAAATTGCACTGCTTTTAAATATAGGAAATAAACACTCTTAGAAATATGAGGGAGATTTGTGAAAATACTCTACTAATTAAAGACTATAATTCATTTCTCACAATCTTCATAGACCAAGTAGGCAAACAAAAGGGAGGCAATAAAGATGCTGAATAATATAATAACATTGTGTGTATGTGTGCATGTGAGTGCACATGTGTGGGAATGAAGGGTGAGGTATAAACCTTTGAACCTTGCCAACAGAAAACACATCTTCCTTTGCAACACCCCTGGAATAAACGGGTCGTATATTCAACTATTAAAATACCTAAATAAAGTCTGCCAACAAAAGAACGAAAATAGAGGAATTGTACAGAACACGTTCTCTGGCCTCAGGGCAATACAAAAACAATTTTTTTAACTTTAAAAGTTTCCAGAAAGATCTTCAGAAAAGTACAAGAAAGACTTGAATAGAGACCTGTGCCCTATCTTTGTTGGGAAGATCTGATTTTAATATGACATTTATGTAAATTCGACACACACTGACCTGTCAATGGGATACAATTCAAAATTCAATGAGATTTTTATTCATTTGACTTTGAAAAAATCATTGCAAAATGGACCTGGAAGACTTAGTTCATGAATAAACAGGGAGATGTTGAAAAGTAGTCAACTGAAGAAGACAGTTGCTCTCCAAGATATGAAAACTTGTTATAAAACCACTAGAGGCCTGGTGCACAAAATTCGTGCACTCGGGGGAGGGAAGGGGGGTCCTTCAGCCCGGATTGTGAGAGGGCGCAGGCCAGGCTGAGGGACCCCACCGGTGCAGGATCAAGGTCAGGGAGGGATGCAGGAGGTTGGCCAGCCAGCGGGAGGGCTCCAGGGCATGTCCCACCCACCTCGCTCAGTCCCGATAGGCCGGACCCCAGCAACAAGCTAACCTACTGGTCAGAGCATCTGTCCCCGGTGGTCAGTGTACATCATAGCAAACGGTTGAGCAGCTTTAGTATATCATTAGCATATTACACTTTGATTGGTTGAATGGTCAACTGGACGACCAGATACTTAGCATATTAAGCTTTTATCATATAGGATAGTATACAGAACAACTGAAAGAGCCATGGAGTGGAAGGGAGTACACAGGAGACAGTGGGCACCATTCGGGACCATGAGAAATGTGGTTCTGTTTGATAACATCATCTAATAAAAAAGATTTCCAGGAAAAAAATTAATTTAATTAAAATTAAACCATAAACTCTCAGCAAAGAGGGAATAGAGGAATCATACCTCAACATAATAAAGGCCATATATGAAAAACCTACAGCCATCATCATGCTCAATGGTCAAAACTAAAAATGTTTCCCTTATGATCAGGAATAAGACAGGCCTTTGTTTTTATCTTTTAATACATTTTAATAGTTTCTTTTATTGATTTCAGAGAGAAGAAGGGAGAGGGAGAGAAAGATAGAAACATTAATGATGAGGTAGAATTATTGATCAGCTGCCTCCTTGATATATGCCCCCCATTGAGAATACAGCCCACAACCCACACATGTGCCCTGACTGTGAATCGAACCCTGAACTCCTGGCTCATGGGTTGGTGCTCAACTACTGAGCCACACCAGCCAGATTGCTTTCACCATTCTTTTGTTTGTTTGTTAATCCTCAACCAAGGATATTTTTACTTTTATCTTTTACAAAGTGGAAGAGAGGAAAAGACAGAGAGAAACATTGATGTGAGAGAAATGCATTGATTGGTTGTCTCCTGCACGTGCCCTGACCAAGGCCCAGGCCTGGGAGGAGCCTGCAACAATGTACGTGTCCTTGATGGGAATCAAACCAGGAACCCTTTGGTCCACAGGCCGATGCTCTAATCACTGAGCCAAACTGGCTAGGGTGCTTTCACCATTCTTATTCCACATAGTACTGGAAGTTCTAACCACAGTGATCAGACAAGAAGAAATAAAAGGCATCCAAATTGGAAAGGAGGAAGTAAAATTGTCATTATTCATAGATGACATGATATTGTACATAAAGAAACTAAAGACTCACCAAAAAATACTAGATTTAATAAATGAATTCATAAAAGTAGCAGGATACAAAATTATTATTAAGAAATTGGTGGGTTTTTATACATAATAATGAACTATCAGAAAGAGAAATTAAAAAGCAATCCTATTTACTATTGAAAAAAAAAAGTACCTAGGAATAAATTTAACCAAGGAGGTAAAAGACCTATACTAGGAAAATCATAGGACATTGAAAAAAAATTGAGGAAGATACAAATAAGTGGAAGCATATACTGTGTTCATGAATTAGAATAATTAGCATAAGTAAAATGCCCATACTACCCAAAACAATCTATAGATTCAATGCAATTCCTATTAAAATACCAATGGCATATTTCACAGATCTAGAACAAATACTCCGAAAATTTATATGGAACCAAAAAATCCCCCAAATAGCCTCAGAAATCTTAAGAAGAACAAAGTTGTAGGTATCATAATACTTGATATTAAACTATAAGGTCATTGTAATCAAAACAGCCTGGTATTAGCGTAAGAACAGGCATATAGATCAATGGAACAGAACAGAAAGCTCAGAAGTAAACCTGTGCCTTTCTGGTCAATTAATATTTGACAAAGAAAGCAAGAGGATACAATGGAGTAAAGACAGTCTCTTCAATAAATGGTGTTAAGAAAATTGGAGAGGTACATGCAAAAAAAAAAAAGAAAGAAAGAAAAGAAACTAGACCAACAACTTACACCATATACAAGGATAAACTCACAATGGATAAAAGACTTAAGTGTAAGTCACAAAATCCTAGAAAAAAACCTAGGCAGTAAAATCTCAGACATCTCCTGTAGCAATATTTTTGCCTACATATCTCCTCGGGCAAGAGAAACAGAGAAAAAATATAAACAAATGGTACTACATCAAACTAAAAAGCGTCTGCACAGCAAAAGAAACCATCAACAAAATAAAAAGGGAACCCACTGTATGGGAGAACGTATTTGTCAATGATACGTCTGATAAGAGGTTAATTTTCAAAACATATGACAAACTTATACAACTCAACACCAGGAAGACAAACAATCCAATTAAAAAATGGGGAAATGACCTGATTAGACACTTCAACAAAAAGGACATACAGATGGTCAATAGACATATGAAGAAATGCTCAATGTCACTAATCATCAGAGAGATGAAAATTAAAACCACAATGAGATATCACCGCACACCTGCCAGAATGGCTATCATTAATAAGTCAACAAACAACAAGTGCTGGTGAGGAAGTGAATAAAAGGGAACCCTAGTGCACTGTTGGTGGGAATGCAGTCTGGTTTAGCCACTGTAGAAAACAGTATGGAGGTTCCTCAAAAAATTAACAATGGAACTGCCTTTTGACCAGTGATCCCACTTTGGGGAATATATCCTAAGAATCTCAAAACACCAATTCTAAAGAATATATGCACCCCTATTTTCAAAGCAGTGTTATTTACAATAGCCAAGATGGGCACTTGGAAACAGCCCAAGTGCCCATCAGTAGATGAATGGATAAGAAAGAAGTGGTACATTTACACAATGGAATACTAATCAGCCATAAAAAAAAGGTGGAACTCTTACCTTTAGCAACAGCATGGATAGACCTGGAGAGTATTATACTAAGTGAAATAAGCCAGTCAGATAAAGACAAATACCATATAATCTCACTAATATGTGGAACCTAATGAACAAAATAAACTGATGAAAATAGAACCAGAGGTATGGATGCGTGGAACATACTGACAGCTTTCAGAGGGAGGGGGAGGGGGTACCGGATGAAAGAAGGTGAAGGGATTAGCCAAAGAACATATATGCATAGCCCAGTGATGGCGAACCTTTTGAGCTCGGTGTGTCAGCATTTTGAAAAACCCTAACTTAACTCTGGTGCTGTGTCACATATAGAAATTTTTTGATATTTGCAACCATAGTAAAACAAAGATTTATATTTTTGATATTTATTTTATATATTTAAATGCCATTTAACAAAGAAAAATCAACCAAAAAAATGAGTTCACGTGTCACCTCTGACACGTGTGTCACAGGTTCGCCATCACTGGCATAGCCCATGAACACATACAACAGTGTGGTGATGGCCAATGGGAAGTGGGGAGGGAGGGGAAGGGACTGGGTAGAGGTGGGCAATTGGGGGGAGACATCTATAATAGTGTCAATAATAAAAATAAAGTTAAAAAAATAAACCATGGAATATAGATGAGTGTATAGAAACCTTGAGGAACAGAATGCTTTCCTCAGCATTACATCAAAAGCCAAAATCACAAAAGAAAAGAATCACAGGTTTTTGACTATATAAATATCTGGAACCTCTGTATGTTAAAACAGATAAAATAAACAAAATAAAAAATCCACCAAAATAAAAAAGAGATGATGAATTTGGGAAAAGCACTGCAATATCTATCTAGGTAAAAGGTTAATATCCTTAACATATAAGTAACTAAGGAAATATTAACATACAAACCAAAAAATGAACAAAAAACATGAACAATTTGTGATAGAAGAAATACAAATACCAAACGGCATTTGAAACATGTTCAGTCTCATTAATATTCAAGTCTATGCAAATTAAAACAACAAGCTATCATTTTTCACTTATAAAATTAGCACTTTATTATTACTAGTAGAGGCCCGATACACGAAATTCATGCAAGAGTAGGCCTTCCTTCCCCAGGCTGCTGGCCCCGACTTCCCTCCAGCACCCAGGCTTCACTTGCAGAGGGAAGCCCTGTCCACCTGCCGCAGCTCGCTGGTCAGTGGCCTGGGCCTCCCTCTGCGGGTTGATCATGGAGCAATGGCTGGGCCCCTGACCAATCGCATTGCATCCACCTTGGCTGGCCTGGCACCAGTGGGTGTCATAGCATGGTCATCTGGATGGTTGTTCAGCTATTCGGCCACTCAGTAGATTTGCATATTATGCTTTTATTATATAGGATTATTGCATTGAATGTTAGCAAGAATATGGGAATATAGGCATTTATACTTTCTTGGTGGAAACAAGAAAGTTTCCTAGAGGGCAGTTTTATTTCCATATCCATGTCCATTTTGCAAACCTTTTGACCCGTCCATTCTTTTGGTAGAAATTTGTCCTAAAAAACAATTAGCTACAGGATTGTTTATTGTAGTATGTTTTGAATGGCAAAATAAGAAACCTTAAAGTCACCTAATAGTCAATTATTGGTTATATAAAATCAATTATTTGTGCACAGTGGAATTCTATGCAGCCATCAATAATGGTGTTATATAAGTATGTTCATCAGCATTGTATTGTGAAGTAAAAAGAGCAAGTGATAAAATAGTACATACCAAAAAATTCATTTTTTTGGAAAAAGTAAGAAAGGCTGCAAACTAAAATATTAAATGGATTAACCATGATTGGTGGGGTCATGGGTCATTTTTACTTATTATATGGTTATTTTAACTTTAAAATTTCCTACAGTAAACATACATTAATTGTGTGATAAAAGTAAATGTTTTAAGGAGTAAGAGGGGATTGAGTAAGTTATAATACAATTATACAGTCATAATCAACAGCCAGTAAAATTTTTGTAGTAGAATTATATTCATTGCTATGAAAGATAATCATTATACATCGTTAAAGGAAAATTGTGCATTACAAAACAGAATGTGTACTATAATCTCTTTTTGTTTATAAATAGAAATATGTCTATATGCATAGAAAAATAACAGAAGATTATAAAATGAAATATGCAGAATGGTTATCTCTGGAGCATGCAAGGGGGAAATCTTTTTTTTTCCTTTGTGCATTTCTGCATTTTTTAAGTTTCCTGCAGTTATAATGTATTAATTTTATAATTAGAAATTACATTTCTTTTAAAGAAAATATTTACACCCTTGCATCCCATAATTTTATTTCTAAAATTCTTGTTCTGGAGAAATCGCCTACCCTTACACTTGTCTCCTTAAACTAGCAGTTCTCGCTCAGGAGGACAGTGTCCCCCAGGGGAGCTGGCAATGCTGGGGCATTTCTTGTTGTCACACCGGCGGATGGGAGTGCTGCTGGCATTTAGTGGATAAAGGCCAGGGATGCTGCTAAAGATCCAATAATGCACAGGATGGTCCACACAGCCAAGACTGATTCTGGCCTCAAATGTCAATAGCGCTGCGGTTGAGAGACCTGCCTTAAACCATCCTTTCTTCTTTTACTATGTAAAGGACAAGTCATTCCCCCAACTCTGCCCACATCTCTGCAGAGGGTCACATTCAGAAAAGCCTAGAAACTGGAGGCACCTACAACGTGTATTAAAAGTCTTAACTTGTACAGTAAGACAAGAAAAATAAATTAAATATATAAAGATTGGAAAGGAAGAAACAAAACTTCCATTATGCACAAATTATAAGATCATCTATGTCAGTGGTTCTCAACCTTGGCTGCACATTAGAATCACCTGGGAATCTTTTTAAAATCCTGATTTCTGGGCCTCATCCTCTGGAAATTCTGTTTCTTTGTTACTAATGTTGTGGCCCCACCCCATAACAAAGAAACAGAGTTTCCGGAGGATGAGGCCCAGAAATCAGGATTTTAAAAAGATTCCCAGGTGATTCTAATGTGCAGCCAAGGTTGAGAACCACTGCTCTACACTAAAAGTCCTAGAGAACCTGCAAACAACCTACTGCAACTAATTAATAAAAGGGTTGAGCAAAGTTGCTGGATACAAGGTCAAAATACAGAAACATATTGTATCTCTAGACCACAGCAAATTTCTGATTAACAATCAGAAACTTTAATCTTAAAAAGACACCAATAACAAGAACAATACATTTATAAGATTAGGAGGGAAATCTAACAAAATCTGTGCGTGGCCCGGGCAGGGTGGTTCAGCTGGTTGGAGCATCGTCCTGTAGACCGAAAGACTGTGGTTTCAATTCCCAAACAGGGCACATACAGAAGGCAACCGATCCATGTTTCTCTCTCACATCCATGTTTCTCTCTCCCTTCTTTTCTCTCTAAAAATTCAATTAAAAACAAACAAACAAAAACATGTTCTTAGGTGAGGATTTAAAAAAAAAAGATGTGCATAATCTTTGTGGAGGCAATTATAAGACTTTATTTAAAACCATAAAAGAAGACCAAGTTAGATTGATATGTCACGTGCATGCATGAAAAAACTCAATATCATAAAAATGACAATTCTCCCAAATTGATCACTAAATTTAATTTAACCACAATTAAATCCCAATAGGGAATTTTATAGAACTTGACAAACTAATCCTAAAATTTATGTGGATGAACAAAGAACTAAGAATAACTATGATTCTCCTGAGCAAAAAGATGGGAGGACCCCCAAGATAGTTATTATGATCAACCAGAAAGCTTTAGTAACTAAAAGAGTGAGATATCGGCACCATAAGAGAAGTACACGGCGAAGAGAGTAGAGAGCCCAGACACAGAAGGAAAGAAGTAGTCCTACAGATCAACAGGGGAAAGTGACAGAATGCAAATACTATCCCTGCAGAAAAAAAAATTAAAAGCTTTCATTAAAATCGTACAATTAGAAAATATGTTACAGAATTAAATGATGAAGAAAAACTAGAAGGCCTATAAAAATAGAAAACTAGCCCTAGCCGATTTGGCTCAGTGGTAGAGCATCAGCCTGGGGACTGAAGGGTCCCAGGTTCAATTCTGGCCAAGGGCACACGCCTGGATTGTGGTCTCAAACCCCAGTAGGGGGCTGACCAATGATTCTCTCTCATCATTGATGTTTCTATCCTTCTCCCTTCCTCTCTGAAATCAATAAAAAATAGAAAACTATGTTTATGACTATGTTTATGACTTCTGGTGGAGAAAATATTATTGAATAAGACAAAATCACAAACTACAAGGAAAAAGATTGAGAACTTTGCATACATTAAAATGTAAAGCTGCAGTAAGACACAATAAGCACAAATTTTTAAAAGCTACAAACTGGGAAAGATATTTGCTATGTGCATTTCTGACAAAGCACTATTGTTCAGAATATGTTAAGAACTGCTACAAATCAGGGGGAAAAAGGCCAAACAACCTAGCAAAAGACTGGGGAAAAGATATAAACAGGTAGTGCAGGGAGGAGGGAAGTGGGATGGCCAGTTAACATGGAGAGCTGCTGGATGTTGGCAGTAACTAACAAGATGTAAAGGACACAGAATTCCTTTCATTCCACTCATATTTACCGAGCACCTACCGTGGACCAGGTACTGTTCTGCCATTTTAAAGTGTGGAATTCCCAGACAGGTCTGTCTTCTATGTAAACTTAGACCCAATCTATCTCTATATATTAAAAGCCAGCAACCGTAATGCCATAAGGACCAGAACGACCAGAGACCAGAACACCATGCCCCGCCCAGGCTGGCCCGCCCCCCAGGGAGCGGTTAGGGGCGCCTCTAGGCAACGCGATAGGGTGCGAGTTTGATGGGGGAAAGTGGAAGAAATAGGGGGGAGGTCTTAAGGGTCTGCGGGGTTGGGGTGCTCCGCAGAGTAGGTGTGGGGTGTGCTGGGGAAGGAAGAGGAAGACCCGATTGGAAACGGCTCAGCACAGTACCTTTCTCCTTGCGAACCGGGACGTGGGCTGAATGGCGGTTGTTTCACGAGTGCGCTTGGGACCCACATGGTCACGGCAGCGGCAGGACTCCCGACACCTCACTGGTTCCAAGTAGTAAACAGCTACCAAGGCCAAAACAGGAAAGTCCTCTCCAACCAGAGGCCCTGGACGAAGGAAACACACTTAAGGAGGCGCTAGAAAAGCCGGAAGTACGCAAGCAGAGGATTGTGGGATTGTGGAGGCCGCCTGGGCGCCTAGAGGATTGTGGGATTGTGGAGGCCGCCTGGGCGCCTAGAGGATTGTGGGATTGTGGAGGCCGCCCTGGCGCCTAGAGGATTGTGGGATTGTGGGGAGGCCGCCTGGGCGCTAGGCTAGACCGTGAGCTGTTACTGCGCATGCACAGAGTCAGCCTGGCGTCCTCAGTCTCCAGTATTTGGAGGTGGCTTCTGGCGGGAAGTTATTGGATTGAGGTTTGCTGTTTCTTGCGGGAGGAAGATCAGATGAAAGGTTTCGTTTGTTACCTTGGCTTGAAGCGGAGGAAAATGGGATAGTGACGAATAAGAAACTTTGGAGATAGAGAGTGAAGGGCAGTTTGTCCAGACTGTTGAGAGCTGAGAATTAGAGTGTAATTGGGATAGAAATCCTGCGAATAGCACCTGATGCCTGAAGTCTGAGCTCTCTACTCTTAGGTTTTCCAGTGCAAGCTTTTGGAGACTCCCTATTGAAACATTCCTGGTTGGAAAGTGTTTGTATAGAAGCCCGTAAGTACTAAGTATTTGCTGTGTTTACCATGCTTAGCTCTCTGTAAGGAATATGGAATAATGTTAAACACCTCATGTTCTCAAGAAGCTTGACTTTTAAAATAAAAAATAAAGAAGAAATATAAATATTAAAAATAAAAAAATAAAAAGCTTGAGTTTTAGGGGTGTAATCAGGCAGGCAAGTGAGCAGTTAGGAGCCAGCTGTCCCGGATTGCGAGAGGGATGTCCGACTGCCAGTTTAGGCCAGATCCATGGGATGGAGTCTAAACCAGCAGTCGGACATCCCCTGAAAGGTCCTGGATTGTGAGAGGGTGCAGGCCAGGCCAAAGGACACCCCCTGCCCCCCCCCACCACCACCGGGCCTCTAGTAGTAGAATAAAATTACTGGATGTGTAAGGTTCTAGAATAGATCAAAGCTCTGCAGCCCATATGTAAGTACAAAGGAGACTCTGCAATCCTTTTAGATCAGGGGCAGGTGACTGATACCACACTCCAAAGCTGAGTCTTTGAGTCTGAGATTAGAGCTTCTTTGAGTGAAGGGATCAGGCAGGTGGTGCTAGGACCTTGGCAACCCTTTGCATTAAGCCAGACATCAGTAACTGAAGCTGTTGAGTTCAGATAGGAGCTGCTATGGCTTCTGGGAAAGCCTTGGGCATCAGGAGGTGGGGCCACACTATGGTGCTGATCACAGTCCTGTGTGTGTGTAGGGGGGTGCGGGGGGGTCAACAGCCAATCCTGCCTGAGAATGCTGCTCTCCTGGAGTGACCCGTTTAAGGCTCCAGAGCCTCCTGCCTGGAAAGCGGGAAGGCTACCCCTGCACCCAGCTGGGCAGCACAGGCTCTCTACCAAAATCACTCATTTAGTGGGAGTACCACTAGCTAAAGGCCCCTGGGAGTCCTACCCCATTAGAGGGAAGAAAGGGGAGAGAAAGAGAGAGAGAGAAAGAGAGAGAGAGAGAGAGAGAGAGAGAGAGAGAGAGAGAG
>NW_005871458.1:732866-736407 GCF_000147115.1 Myotis lucifugus | reverse complement strand
AGGGATGGAGGAAGGAAGGAAGGAAGGACGAAGAACGAAGGAAGGAAGGAAGGAAGGAAGGAGAAGAGTCTGGAAATATCAAAGTATTGGTGATAATGTAGAGAAAATTGAACTTTCTTACCTGCAGATAAAGTATAAATTGGTGCTGCCCTTTTGGCAATATCTGAGTTACTGATAGCTCTATCCCATGACCCAGCAATTCCACCCCTCACTTTGACACATGCAAAAAGCAGACTTGCACAGCAATTGTCACCGTAGCTTTGTTTATTATAGAGAAAATAAAGACCAACCTAAACATCACCAACCAGATAATGGAGCATGAATTACCTAGTCAGTCAACAGAATACTATGCAGCACTTAAAATTAAGGAGTCATAGTTAAATCTAAAACACATGCTTAGCAACAGAAAGCAAAATGCAGGCTTTTACATATAGTATATTATTTATGAAATTTTAAAACAGGTAAGACAATACCAAATATTATTAAGAGATTCAAGAAGGTAAAAAATAAATAAATATATGATTGGAAATGAAAAGCACTGACTTCAGGAGAGTGGTTTCTGCAAAGAAGCAGGGAGAGGGAGCAGGACAGGAGAGGTGCTCAGGGAGCTTCACTATACGGATGAAGTTATACTTCTTTAAATCACACACACACACACACACACACACGCACACACACACTGTGAAACACACAGGGAGGCAGAATGCTGACAAGCCACGTGTTGTTTATGAGTGTTTATCCTCTTATTCTTAGCATTTTTTCTGTGTTTGCAACATTTGTCATTTAAAACATTGTAAGTCAATTGTGGAAGTACATGAGCCCAGATGAGTGACGTGTCAGGAAACGGAGGTGACATGACTGAGAGTGGACACTGTCCCTCATGTGCTGGCAGCATCGCTGTCAAGGGCTGTGCTCCTCGAACTGCCCCCAGGAGAGATCTATAGTCATTGCTAGACCAGAAGGGGACAGGCGGCTGTATGACCAAATTAGTTCAGAGACACTGGATTTTCCTTACTGCAGGCCTTCTCCGAGCACTTAACAAGCTAATATGGATGGGGAATCTCCAAAAATGAGGCGCATTTTTCAAACCTTTTAACACAAAACCCACTCCCTGCAGAATACAGTGTGGGAAAGCCAGTCTATGGCCACTTTTCAAACACCCAGCCCTCGGGCCTTCCGTTTACTGGGATCCAGAACCCTACACTCACAGACCATAAAGCTGTCAGGTTTCCATCCTCATCTGCATATGATTACTCCCAGCAATTCCAAAATCTACCACCAGGTAAATGGGTAAAGAAACCGTGGAACATCTATACAGTGAAGTACCACTCCACAACCAAGTGCAACGCCTGCCAATCTGCAGGAACAAGAGGGAATCTCAAAATACGCTAGGGGAAAGAACCAGGAGAAACAGGAGTGCGGACTGTCTTGTTCTAGTTACAAATTTAAAAAAATTTAAACTATGCTGCAGTGGCCAGAAGCAGATCAAGGGTTGCCTGTGGGTGGGAGGTAGGGTGGGGGGCAGGAGGGAAGGATGACAAAATAACAAAGGAGCATGGGAAAACTCCAAGGGTGATGGATATGCTTATTACCTCGATGGGGGCGATAGTTCATAGGTATGTATTATGTCAAACTTATCATATTGTACACTTTAATTATGCACAGTTCATTGTGTAGCCATTATACTTCAACAAAACTACAGCAAGTCCTTGAATAATATTGTTTCATTCCACATCATTTTGTTATAACATTGATGAGATGCTGTAGGAACTTAACATTTGTTTATATCAATTAGGCTATGGTAAAATTGGTTTTGTTATATAACATTTCACTTAAAGTCGCAGAACCTATCAACGACGTTAAATGAGGACTTAACTGTGTTTTTAAATAGATTAGTTCACTTAAGGCCTGGCTGGGAGAAAGGAGTCCTTTTGACTTGGGCCCATGGGAGACCAATTTGACTAAACTCATTTTCTAAGATGGTCCCTTACTCATCTTAGTGACTCCGTGAATAGTTGTTGAGTAATGAATGGATAAACAAAGGAATAAATGAATAAATAGACAAATAGATTAGCCAAGACCTGAACAAAAAATAACAGACCAACTCTCAGCTGAGGGTCCACTTTGGGCCTAGATAGTATCATGTGGAGGGTGGGCTGCAGGGGCTGACAGCTGCCCTGGAGAACAGTCGTTCATAGTAGACTGAGGTTCTGCTGGGCAGGCAGCAATGAGTGAGGAGGACAGCCACAGACAGACCCCAAATACAACCAAGAGCCAGGCCTACAGACAAGAAGGATGCAAAGCCATGACTGGAATTAGCCCTTGGTGGTGGGATCTTGGTGGTCAGCACCTTTGTGTCCCCTCAAAATTCATATGTTGAAATCCTACCACAACGTGATGGTGTTTGAAGGTGGGGCATTTGGGAGGTGATTAGGTTTAGGTGATGTCATGAGGGTGGGGTCCTAATGATGGAATTAGTGTCCTTGTAAGAAAAGACACTAGAGCTTTCTCTCTGTCTCCTCTCTCCCTCCCGCTCCCCCCATGTGAGAATATAGTGAGAAGGCAGCCTTCTGAGCTAGGCAGAGAGCCCTCACCAGAAACTGAATTTCCCAACACCCGGATCTCGAATTTCCCAGCCTCCAGAACTGTGAGAAATAAGTGTCTATTAAGCCACCCAGTTTACGGTATTTTGTTATGGCAGCCCAAGCTCAGAGATTACCTCGTGGCTTTGCCTTCTAGTAACAGCACCCTGGCCATCCCCCTGCTTTCACTTCATGTGGCAAAAAGGAAGCCGAGACTCCCCCCAGCCCTGTCCTCACTCCCTGTCCAAGGAGAGAGAGGCACATGGTCTAGGCCTAAACGCTCAGAGTCAGACCACCGGTTCCGTGATGGGCAAAGGCCACGTGTCACCCAATGAAGTGAGGCTGAGATTTGAGGGACCCACTTTCCCCTGGGCTTGGTGAGCTGGCAACATGGAGGTTGTGGCCCAAAGAGAAGTGACCTGCTTGAGACTGAAGCCAACGCAGAGGGAGGGAGAAAGTCCATTCCTGGTGGTACCAGCTTGGACTGAGCACGCTTACCAGACCCGGGAGACAGCCACATGTGCCAATTAAGTCTGCCCTTTGCTTAAGTCAAGTCAGACTTCTTTCCTTCACAGCCAGAGGGGTCCTGACTGACAGGACCATCCAGCCAGAACGGGATGGTGAGGTGTGGCCGAGTGGCCTTGGAGAGCAAGGCCATTCCCTATACAGCGCATCGCCTGCCTGTGCTCCCTGTGTGGAGAGTCCAGCCTGCTTCTCACGAAGCTCTCTCATTGGCCAGGCCCAGGCTGATGACCCATCACGGCGCCAACCGCGGCCAGTGTGCTGGGGTCCCTTTATAGCCACAGAGAAAGGGAAGTGACAAAACCAATGCAGTCTCATGAAGACAGGCAAACAGCCAGTCCATGGGATTCGCAAGCCTTTCAGTCTTGCTCCTCAGTGTCAGCCAACTTACGCTTTCAGGGTGAAGGCCATAGGAGTGCACGTTCCATGACACTCGG
>NW_005871458.1:731589-732766 GCF_000147115.1 Myotis lucifugus | reverse complement strand
CATGGGCTCTCCCACCCAGTCTCTCATCTCCAGAGTCACCAAGAAAGTCAATCAGCGTGTAATGTCCCCTCATCTTTCCCAAGGGCCATAGAGGGTGGCTGTGAGTGTTGATGAAATCAGGGTGTGGCATTACCCGGCTCCATGAAGGGTTATACCTGCACTATTGTCAAATAATAATCGGTAAGATTATTTGTACCACCGCAATCTCCCCACTAGAACATGAGCCCTGCATTTCTCTAGTTTATTTCTGTATCCCAGTGCCTTTATGAGCTTAATAAATAACTGACAAGTGCTCAATGTTTATTCCCTCTTGCCCCTTCACTCCGTATTTTTATCACTGTCACAAGATCCCTTTCCCAGATGAAGGGAGCCCACAGGACAAATGCAGCCTATGACTTATTTTTGCGTGACCCACTTAGTGTCATAAGAATTTGAATGAGCTGAAAACATTTAAAAATCTGAAGTACCTTAAAACTCGAAACTACCAATTTCTCTCTTTTTTTTAATCTAAAGATTTATTTCCCCTGGGGTAGCGTTCCTGCATGGCAACAATTGCCTGGCAATAGCACTGGTTCCCCCCTATAGTCAGGCAGGGTCCTCCAAACTGCCCCAGTCTCCCCCATTCTCATAGTGCCCTCCCGCCCACTTCCCTCATCAGTGTTACCTACTGGCCTCTGCAGGCATTTGAGTTGGTAAGTCCCGAATTAAACAGTGTGTGTGTGTGTGTGTGTGTGTGTGTGTGTGTGTGTGTGTGTGTGTTGGTGGATGGGTGAAGCACTCATACACTAAGCTATTTTCCCCACTGAGTCCCTGTGTAACTGAATTTATGATTTCATTTGGCAAGCTGGCGCTCACCATGAGGAGAGAGGGTGTGTATGTGCGTGAAGGGCAGGAGGGGTGGGCAGGGGTTGAGGCTTGTTTTGAAAGAAGG
Organism: Myotis lucifugus; assembly: GCF_000147115.1. Taxonomy (NCBI): domain Eukaryota; kingdom Metazoa; phylum Chordata; class Mammalia; order Chiroptera; family Vespertilionidae; genus Myotis; species Myotis lucifugus. Next base: position 731,835 of record NW_005871458.1, on the reverse strand, counting down.
TATAGAAACTTTACCCTTGACTGCTCCCCTCACCCCCAGCTTCCAGTATGGGCCTCTCGCTCTCCTCAGTGACAAAGGCCCCCGATTCCATCCCCTGCAGAGCCATTCTTCATTCTGCAGCTGCCATCTTCCTTTCTGCCTCTCTGCCTCCCGAGAGCCCGGTTCTGACCAAGTCATTTCCCCTCTCTGGCCCTTAGTTTCCCCATCTATAGAATGATAGGCGGGGCCTAGCTGACTCTGGGGTGA
>NW_005871458.1:696558-731097 GCF_000147115.1 Myotis lucifugus | reverse complement strand
GTCCATGGATTATGCATAATAGACATACAAGTTCTTCGGTTATTCTCTGCCTGCACCCCCTCCCTCCTGCCCTCTGAGATCCAGCAGTCTGTGCCAGGCTTCCATGTTCTGGGCCTATTTTGTTTGTCTGTTTATTTTGTACTTTAGATTCCACACATAAGTGAGATCATATGATATTTGTCTTTCTCTAACTGGCTTATTTCTCTTAGCATAATATTTTACAGGTTCTTCCATACTGTCTCAGAAGGTAAGAGATCCTTTATTTTTACAGCCGAATAGCATTCCATGGTGTAAATGTACCACAGCTTTTTTATTCACTCATTTACTGATGGGCACTTGAGCTGTTTCCAGATCTTTGTTTATTTTTTCCTTTGTTTACCTGTCCTAGGAGATGTATGCTTCCACTTGCTGTATCTTTCTCTATTTCTTTTTTCAATGTCCTATATAGTTTTCCAAGGACAGGTCTTTTACCTCCTTGGTTAAGTGTATTCCATCTTTTTTGTTATGATTGCAATGGTTAAGGGAGTTAAGGGAGTTGGTTTTTTTCAGTTTCTCTTTCAGAGAGATTATTATTGGTGTATAAAAATGGCATTGATTTCTGGATGTTCCTGCTACTTTGCTGAAATCATTTATTAAACCTAGTAGTTTTCTGGTGGATTCTGTAGGGTTTTCTATGTTCAATATCATGTCATCGGTGAATAATGACAGTTTTACTTCCTCCTTTCTAATTTGGATGCCTTTTATTTTTACTACTTGCCTGATCACTGTGACTACAATGTTAAATATGAGTGGTGAAAGCTGACATCCCTGTTTTATTCCTATTCTTAAGGAAAACACTTTCAGTTTTTCCCATTGAGTATTATGTTGACTTTAGGTTTGTCATATCTGGCCTTTATTATGTTGAGGTATGATCCCTCTATTCCCACTTTGCTGAGAGTTTTTATCAAAATTGGGTGTTGAATTTTGTTAAATGCTTTTGCTGCATCTATTGATCTGATCATGTGGTTATTATCCTTCATTTTGTTAATGTGATGCATCACATTTGTTGATATGCAAATATTGTACCAGCCAGCATCCCCAGAATAAATCCTACTTGGTCATGGTGTATGATCTTTTTAATGTATTGCTGGATCTTATTTGCTAATACTAGAGGCCCGGTGCACGAAATTCATGCAAGGGGTTTGGCCCCCACCACTGCCGCGGCTGCCTTGGCCCCTGCCTGCCACAGCTTCATCTGGAAGGTCGTCTGGAAGGACATCTGGTCTAATTAGCATATTATGCTTTTATTATTATAGATTGTGTTGAGGATTTCAGCATCTATGCTCATCAGGGATATTGGCCTGTATTTTCTTTCTTCATACTGTCTTTCTCTGGTTTTGGAATTAGAATAATGCTGGCCTCATAAAAAGAGCTTGGAAGTCTTCCTTCCTCTTCAATTTTTTTAGAATAGTTTGAGAAGAGATGTTAGTTCTTCTTTGACTGTTTGTTAAACTCACCTATGAAGTCATCTGGCCCAGGGCTTTTGTTTGCTGGGAGTTTTTTTTACTGCTTCAATTTCATTAGTTGTTATTGGTCTATTCAGGTTTTCTGATTCTTCCTGATTCAGTTTTGGAAGATTGTATGTTTCTAGAAATTTGTCCATTTCTTCCAGGTTGTCCATTTTGTTAGCATAAACTAGTAGTTGCCCATAGTATTTTCTTACAGTCCTTTGTATTTCTGTGGTGTCAGTTGTTACTTCACCTCTTTCATTTCTGATTTTATTTATTTTGCTCCTCTCTCTTTGTTTCTTGATAAGTCTGGCTAAAGGTTTATCAATCTTGTTTTATCTTTTTGAAGAATCAGCTCTTGGTCTCATTGATCTTTTGTATGGGGGGGGATTTTTTTTTTTAGTCTCTATAGCACTTATTTCCATCTGAATTTTATTATTTACTTCCTTCTACTTACTCTGGGCTTTTCTTGTTCTCTTTATAATTTTACTAGAGGCCTGGTGCACGAATTCATGCACGAATAAGTGCACCAGTGTGGTCCCTCAGCCTGGCCTGCGGGATTGGGCCAAAACCAGCTCTCCAACATCCCCTGAGGGGTCCCATATTGTGAGATGGCACAGGCCAGGCTGAGGGACCCCACTGGTGCATGATCGAGGCCGGGGAAGGACGCAGGAGGTTGGCCAGCTGGGGAAGGACCGCGGAGGGCTCCAGGACATTTCCCACCCCTCTCACTCAGTCCTGATCAGCCGGACCCCAGCAGCAAGCTAACCTATTTGTCAGAGCATTTGCCCCCTGGTGATCAGTGCACGCCATAGTGAGTGGTTGAGTGGCCTTAGCATATCATTAGCATATTACACTTTGATTGGTTGAATGGCCAACCAGTCGACTGGACACTTAGCATATTAGGCTTTTATTATATAGGATTAGTTGTAGGGTTAGATAGTTTATTAGAGATTTTTCTCGTTTCTTGAGGTAGGCCTATAATGCTATGAACTTCCCTCTCAGGAGACTGCTTTCACTGTGTCCCATATATTTGGGATTGTTGTATCTTCCTTTTTGTTGATTTCCAGGAATCAAATAGTGACCTCCTGGTTCATGGGTTGATGCTCAACCTCTGAGCCACACCAGCTGGGCAGTCTGGGAAGCTCTTTATTTCATCTTCAATTTTGAATAATAGCCTTGCTGGAGAGGGTAATCTTTGTTTTAGAAGCTTGCTTTTCATTACTTTAAATACTTTATGCCATTCCCTCTGTGGCTTCTGTTATCTGGACCCTCCAGCTCAGCAGCGTGCCAGAGTACAGAGGATGCAGGGAGCCCAGGCTGGCCTTGCCTTTGCTGCCAGGTCAAGTAACAAACTGAATCCATCTGGGTTGTCTGGGTCCTTGCCTGGCCAACCTGTGGAAGGAACCCAGGCCAGGAAAGCAGGGAACACACTAGCAGCAAGTGTGCCACATCCCTCCAGGGTAGCTCATGGCCCAAACCCCCAAATTCCAGAATGTAAGAACCCCCAGCCCGGACCACAGTGGATCATTGTAAGGGGTGTGGGGTCAGGAACAGGAGATGACAGAAAGGCAAGAATGACAGTGTGTTTGGGGTGGGTTATGAAGCTGCTGGTCCCAGCCGGGAGTGTGCATGCTCAGACCTGCTCACCTGCAGAGAGGACACACCTGGCATTCTTGACCTGGCGGGCCCTGAATGTCCCCAGCTCAGAAAGATGGGCACTCTCACCAGATGCAGAAGTGCCCTGAGGGCAGAAACATTGTCCAGCGCAGGGCATGGCTCTGAGCAGCCTCCGTATGTGCTTCTTAGGTCCTGGTACAAGGTAGAGACAAAGCCCAGACTTGGTCTCAGGCAGTCCAGGGTTCCATCCCAGTTGAGCCTCTTATAGCTGTAACCTTGGGCAAAGCACTAAGCTACTATCTCCTCTTTGGTCAGGCAGGGATTATAGCATGTACCTTTTAGGGTTGTTGTGGTGACTACAGCATGTGAACTGTCTAAAGCAGCTCTTTGGAGGCTTTGGGAATACCAGATCTCAAAAATTAGCAGCGATCACTATGACAGAAAGACCAATAATAAAGGAAATACTTACTGAGCACATACTATGTACTGGATATCTGTTTTGGGTTCACCCCAAAGCAGACCCTTGACAAAGGCTTAAGTGTAGGCAGTTATTTTGGGAAATGACTCAGAAAACACAAGTGGGAGGGGGGAAATGAGACAAGTAAGGCTGAACAAGTCATATAGGGTGTGACAGTGGGCAGAGTACACTGTTGGCAGCATGGGACACTCTGGAAGCCTGTGGAGAGCATGCTTCAGAATCGCCTGCCGTGGGGTAACCCCTCATGTATACAATCAAATGATCTCCACAAAGATGCCAAGACCATTCAATGTGGAAAGTACAGTCTTTTCAACAAATGGTGCTGGGGACACTGGATATCCATATGCAAAAAAAAAAAAATTAAGTGGGACCCTTACCTTATAATATTAAAAATTAACTCAAATGGATCAAAGACCTAAACATAAGAATGAAAACAATAAAACTCTTAGAAGAAAACATGGAGGGAAAGCTTCTAGACATTGGATTTGTCAATGGATTTTTAGATGACACCAAAAGCACAGGAAACAAAAGCAAAAATATATCAATTTCACTACATCAAAATTAGAAACATCTGTGCATCAAAGGTCTTAACAGAGTGAAAAGGCAACCTATGAAGTGGGGGGAAATATTTACGAATTGTATATCTGATAATTCCCAGAGTATGTAAAGAATTCCAATCTCAGCAACAACAGCAACAAAACACTCTGATATAAAAATGGGCAAAGGGCCCTAACCGGTTTGGCTCAGTGGATAGAGCGTTGGCCTGCGGACTCAAGGGTCCCAGGTTCGATTCCGGTCAAGGGCATGTACCTTGGTTGCGGGCACATCCCTAGTAGGGGGTGTGCAGGAGGCAGCTGGTCGATGTTTCTAACTCTCTATCCCTCTCCCTTCCTCTCTATAAAAAAAAAAATCAATAAAATATGTTTTTAAAAAAAATGGGCAAAGGACTTAAGTTAGACATTTTTTTTCAAAGACAATATACAAATGGCCACAGGCAAAGGAAAGCACACTCGGCTTTAGTAACCATTAGGGAAATGCAAATCAAAACTATAATATATGACTTCACACCCATTAATATGGCCACTATCAGAGAGAAAGGAAAGGAGGGCGGAAGGGAGGCAGCGAGGGAGGGAAAGAAGGAGGGAGAAATGTTAGCCAGGATGTGAAGAAGTTGGAACACTTGTACACTATTGATAGGATACATTCCACATTTTACATAAATGGTGCAGCTGCTGTGAAAACCAGTATGGTGTTTCATAAAAAGAATTGCAGGTAGAATTACCATATGATCCGGAAAATATACTTCTGAGTATATACCCAAAAGAACTGAAAACTGGGACTCAGATATATCTGTACACTCCGTTCATAGCAACATTATTCACAATAGCCCAAAGCAGCATTATTCCCCCAAACCAAGTGTCCATAAAGGGATGGATAAAAAAACAAAATGTGGTCTATTAATACAATGGTATATTATTCAGCCTTTTAAAGGAAGGAAATTCTGACACCTGCTACAACGGGGATGAATCTTGGAGACATTTGCTAGATGAAATAAAGCCAAATACTGTATGATTCCACTTCGATGAAGAACCTAGAGCAGTCACACTCATAGAGACAGAAAGGAGAACGGGGGGGGGGGGGTACCAGGGTTGGGGGAGGGGAATGGGCCTTTGTGTATAATGGGTGCAGAGTTTCAGTTTTGCAAAATGAAGAGAGCTCTGGAGATGGATGGTGGTGATGATTACATAGAATCTGAGTGTACTTAACACCACTGAACGTAAAAATGGTTCCATGGGAATTTTATTACATATATTTTACCACAATTAGTAATTAGACAGTGTATCTTTATTGAGATAAACCTAAAGACAACAAGAACTATACAAGATAAAAAAAATAATATAAACAAATTTACCCCCAAAATAATAATAATTACCCACCGTTGGGCTGCAGGGTGGGGAAGCTGGAATATCCATCTATCAGCTCTTGTCCTTCATTGATTGAGGGCTATTCCTGGAGTCCCTAATCCATGGACTTCCAGGTTGCCCTGTCCAAGCCCCTCTGGCACAGGAGATGAACCTCAAGCATTTGAGGGGGAGTCAGTGTGCACGTGTAGAGGACAGTGCACCCAGCCCTGGCTCCATGCAGAGATGGGATGAGGGCATCTGCTGGGTCACACCTCGCACCGTGCTCTTTCTGTCAGTTCTCACGCGAGGCTACTGTGGTTCTCCCCATAGGTGGGGAGGTGGGGTGGCTTGCCTGAGCTCACAGTTAGGAAGTCATAGGCTCAGAGTCTAGTCTTAAGCTCCTCACTTGGTGCCCCAGGGGATATGGAATCTAGCTTTAGGGAGAAGGACCAGGGATGCCCCCGCTGGTGCTGGCTCTGGCACCATCTTGGCCAAGCCTGACTGGCATGACTCATGGGTGTGCCAACCATGAAAAGTAGGTAGGTTTTCAAGAATGGGCAACTTCAGGACTCCCCTTTGGCTGTCTTTGCAGTCAATGATCAGAAAATAACCATCCAAACCAGCCCCTGAGTGCCGACTGCTGCCCTCTGTCCACTGCCGCCAGGTCTCGGGCCCTGCGCCTGCAGCGAAGGATCAGCTGGCCTGGCCATCCCGCTCACCAGCAGGAGGCAGATAGGCAGAGCGAGCGCCTCTGAGCAGTCTTTGTTTTTAATTAAAGCGTGTCAAGCCTGGGGTGTGGCCAGGGAAGGGGTCAGTGCCCTGGAGGCTGCCGAGCAGGCTGCAATTAAACCTCTCTCCTGCTGTCTCTTGAGGCTCTTTGAAACAAGAAAAGAGCTACACAGCATGCCAGGAGGCAGCCTTCCTTCCCTCGTGCCACTGCTAATTCAGTGCAAGGAAGGCTGCTAAGGCCACATGGCTACGGAGAGAGAATGCGAAAACGCACAGGCGAGCGGGGCCACAGAGCAAGAGAGACAACAAACTCTGTGGCTTTTTAACCAGGAGCTTCTTCAAACTAATTAACTTTCCCAGATTGCACGTGCTTCAGATGGGTCCACCACTAGCCAACCCATTGTTCCCCAGGCTAGAGTGACAGGCAAGCACCTCCCTGTGCCACCCCGACTTGACTGTGGCACCCCTTCTCCTCCTCCCATCCCCCACCCCCCACCCCAGCAATCCAGCGCCAGATGGGGAAAGGGAACATTGCTGTGTGAAGCTGTAGCTTCCTGGTGAACTTCCCACATGACCGTGCTTATAAAGCCTGTCTTCCCTTTACCTACTTTCATTTATTAGTATTAACTAGCTAGTTACAATGATAACACTATGGCTTATATGGTGTTTCCACCTGTTTCTCTCTCTCTCTCTCTCTCTCTCTCTCTCTCTCTCTCTTTCTCTTTCTCTCCCTCCCTCCCTCCATTCATCCTTGGAACCCAGCCACCGAGTCATAGGAAGGCAAGGACACATGGAAAGGTGGCATGTAGGTATTCCAGATGAAGGCCTCAGTTAGGCCAGCACCAACCAGTGTCGGGCCTTCAAATGGTTGCAGCCCACACCCAACCATCAGCCTCAAGTCTCCCAGCGGAGGCCCCAGACATCAGGAGCAGAGACATGGCATCCTTGCTTTGTCCTGTCTGAATTCCCAACAACAGAAAACATGGAAGGTAATAGATGGTCATTGTTCTAAGCGCCAAGTTTGGGAGTAAATGTTAAGCAACGGCATACTTCTTTAAGTAATGCCCCCACTTTCTACGCCAGGAAACTGGGACACAGACAGGTTAGCAAGTACCGGAGACCACACAACTGGTGGGTGGATTAGATTTTGTTCATCCAAGTTCCAACCCTCCCCCACCTCCGTGAGTGCAGTCTATTTCCCTCTCCAGTGAGACTGAACTTGCCCATGTGACCTGCATCCACCAGTGGAACATGGACAGAGGTAAAAGTACGGGACTTAAGAGTCGGGATGCTTTTGCCTGCCCCTCTGGGAGCCCCCAAGGATGCGCTCCAAAGAGCTGCTGGACCAGGAGAAGGGGCGCTTGGTGGAGCAAACCTGAACTCAGCTCACAAAGCCTCCCAGCCAATGCACAACTGGGAGGAAATGCTTACTTGTAGGTACTGAGTCTGGGGAGCCTTTTTCCGCAGCATTGGCCAACTGCTGCAACTGTTAATGCTGGAGCTGGAACTTGAACCAGGAACAACTGGCCTCGGAGCCTGTCTCTGAACTGCAAGGCCATACACATGGGTTTGCTGATTTCCACTCTGTCCCCCCAACCTGATGTGAGCTGTGAGGATAGGGGTTTTGTTGGCCTTGTTCACTGTACAGCCCCTGTGCCTGGCACAGTACCAAGTACCCAGGACCCAAAGGCCAAGTAGTTGCTTACACATTATTTTTGCTCAGGCACCAGGCGCTCTGTCTCCAGGGAGCACTCACCTTGGGGGACCGTGGTTGACTGGGGCCAAGACAGAGGTCTGAGCAGAAGGTGGAGGGGTGGTTAGAAGAGGGATGATACCCTATGCCTAAGGGATAGTGGGTCTCAGGAGAGGTTCCCAGACAGAGAAAGGGACAGTGTCATCGGGAGAAAGAACCCCGGGGAGGACAAAGGCATGAGGGGTGGAGAGGGCACCGTCTAAGGCAGGGGTGGGCAAACTTTTTGACTCGAGGGCCACAATGGGTTCTTAAACTGGACCGGAGGGCCGGAACAAAAGCATGGATGGAGTGTTTGTGTGAACTAATATAAATTCAAAGTAAACATCATTACATAAAAGGGTACGGTCTTTTTTTTTTTTAGTTTTATTCATTTCAAACGGGCCGGATCCGGCCCGCGGGCCGTAGTTTGCCCACGGCTGGTCTAAGGAGTGGAGAAGAAGGAAGAAGGTGGAGGGGAGGTGAATGGGCTTGAATCCAGGCTGAAAGCTGGGTTTTCATCCTGAGGATGGTGAAAACTAGATCTATCACAGGGTGGGTATGCAGGGGTCAGGCCTAAGAAGGCTGACGGTGAGACTTTTCTTGAGATTTTTAACAGGGGTCATTCAAATAAAAAAAGAAGCACTAATGGTGGAATGTCAGACATCCACTTGAGGAGTGGCTGGCAGGGAGTTCTGCCAACAATCAGAAACCACGCAATGTCTGGGCTGCACAAAGTGCCTCTCAGCCCCCTCTGAAGGGTCCTTAGCACTGCTCCCAAATGAGTGGGCTCCGGATGGGCTCGGGACGGACTCAGCCGACAGAGAACAAGAAAGGTGGCGCCGCACCGCTTCTGACTCCAGGTCAGAAAAGGCTTGGAGCACGTGCTTTTGGGGACTTGAGGCTCCTCATAAGATCTGACTGCCTTGAGGCCACCATGCTCCATGCTGTGAGGGACCCTGGGCCATATGAAGAGGCCCTGAAGGCAGCCCCATCTTCAAGGCTCCCCACTTGGGTACGTGAGCTAAGAAGCTTCCAGATAAGTCACCCTGGTTCATACTTCCCAGCAGAGGCCAGACAAGATAAGCTGTGCCCATATATTTGCCTGAATTCCAGATCCACTGCACCCAGGGGCAGGATAAGATGGGCATTCGTTATGCAGAAACAGGAATAGTTAAACAGGTTATTGTCCTCAAGCAGACACTAAAGCTGCTTAGGAAGAGATGACATCGACCCCTTCCCCTAACCCCCTCCCCCACCTTGTCCCTGTGGTTGAGACACTTCCTGGGGAGGGCACAGAGCTGGGCTGACCCTTGGCTGGGGACAGAGGAGAGGGAAGCTATTTGCATTTTCTTCTTCCTCCCTGAGGGGTCCAAGGTGGGCAGACCTGCCAAGCATCTCTGCAGGCAATACGCCGAGCTCCCCGCCTGCCCGGGGAGGAACACACTCAGTCTGCAGTGGCATTTAACAGACGTCTTCTGGGAGCTGGGCTGGGAGCTCCTGGAGGGGTCCCGGGAAGGACAGTCCCCACTAAGCTCTCTCAGGCCCTCTTCCCAGATGAGGACGCTGAGGCTCAGAGAGGGATGTGACATGTCACTGGGGCTGAGATCATAGCCCTGGTCCCAGCCCGCCGGCCTTGGCCTCCGGTGACATCAGAGTGCCTGAAAGAGGAGCTGCCTATGGGTGTGGCCTTGCCCAGTTGTGGCCCTCTTCAGGCCCTCATCACGCCAGCCCCTTCCTCCTTGCTCCTGCTTCCTCACCCTCACAGCTGCTATTCCTACTGCTTAGACCTCTCCCCCATTTTTCAAAACCCAGCCCACACATCTCCTCCTCCAGGGAGCCTTCTTGGCTTGCAAGCTCAGTCAGGGCACAGCAGAACCTCCTCTCACTCTGGGTTCTAATAGTCTGTGTACACTTGTGTCTCCCCACCCCACCTCACCAACCTGGGAGTTCCTGAGGACAGGGATGGCACCTTGTGCCCACCTCTGTGTTCCTAGACCAGCCTGGAATTTGGCACAGAGTTGGCATCAGGGAGAATGAATCAGAGGCCTCAGTAGACCACCGGCCAGACACTGGGATCAGACACTACCTATAGGCTTTGACAGAAGCTAGGCCTCATTATAGATGTAGATTGCAGGACCTCCTGAGGCATAATGTGATGTACAGTAGACAGATGTCGAAATGTTAGCTCAAAATTAGAGACAAACACAATGTCACGAAGCAGGGAGAACAGTGGCATCCGGGCATCAGGTCACAGCTGGGGCACAGAGGAAATGACCACTAGGAGAAGGAGGGTCCCTAGTGGAGGGAGGGGGGGGGCATATCAAAGGTCAGAGGTCAGGCCCAGGTGCTGTGTTGCAGCCTCGCACACAGCTGTAATGAGCATCGGTGCTCACAGGTGGGGATTGGCCTGGATCCGAGCTCAGAGCCTCACTTAATGGGGTAAGTGCTGTCAAGAACCCCATTTCACAGATGAGGAAACTAAGGCACAAAGAGGTTAAGTCGTTTGCTCAGAGGCACACAGTGACTTTGGTGAAGCCATGTTTGAACCCAGCTCCCAAGGACTTCATTCCTGGCAACTTTTCTTAAATATTTAACAAGCAGCTCTCAGAAGCCAGAGGAGCGGTCAGCACACAGACCGACAGCCTCTTGTGTGTAGAGTGCATGTGAGTGCACCTGGGGAAGGGCTGCCTTCCCAGCACCCCTCAGAGAGGCTGTCTGGAAGGAGCCCACGGGCGTGGGAACAGAGAAGCAGCAGAGATCCCACTGCAGAGCCTGGGACCCTGTGAGACCCTCCACTCTTCTTCTGGGACTCTCATGACATCAGGGAGGGGGAGCCCCCAGAATGACAGAAGTGGATTTCCCGTCCACCTCTCCCAAGCCAGATTCCATTTGACTTTTTAAAAAGTCACGTTTGTCTCTCAGGTTCCTGGCACACACATCATCGTGTTTATTCTTCACAGCAACTTCACAGGGGTGAGGGGTCTGGTATTGTCTCCTCTGGGTAGCTCCAGGCCCCAGGCTGCAGCGGTGGGTGGGCTGGGCAGGGCTGGAGAAGCAGCCCATGCTTTGGATGCAAATTGAGAGGAGAGAGGTGGGGCCAGGGCCACCAGCAGGGCCAGCGTGGGACAGGGTGGTTGGAAGGACATAGAAACCACAGACCCGACATCAGCAGGGCTTGGGAAGACCCCAGTCCAGCGGCAAGGATGGTGTGACCGACCAGATTCTGGGGCATCAAACTTGCCTGGCTTAAGCTCCTCTAATAAAATACAGATATTGGAGGTAGGGTATCATAAAAGTAATTCCTGTCAACATAGCAAATTTGAAAAGTGTAGGGGGAAAAAATAAAGAACAAACATTTAATTGCCCAAAATAACACCAACCAGAAACACAGAAACACACTGTCCATGGTTTGGCATATTTCCCACCTGCTTTTTTGTTTTGTTTAATTTTACAGTCAAGATAACATTGGATATGTAATTATGGAAGCTGCTTTTTTTTTCCCAGGTAAACACTCATTAGCAGTCTCCCTCTCATCATACATAATTTGTGAGCAACCCTTTGGGAAGACTGCATGGTGTTCTACCACATGAGCTTGACCTCAACAATCCCCTTTGGTTGGGCAACTATATTGTTTCCTATTTTTCACACTCACTAACAGCACTGAGATAAACACAATTTTTAAAATTTTTTATTGTCTTTTAAGTTTAAAACATTTGAACATGGTAAGCACTTCAAAGACCACAACGGAATAGACAGAAGAGCGTTTCTCCCGTCCTTGATCTCTGCTTCTTAGCCTCCAAGATACTGCTGGGACCCAAGATGTATGTTTCCACACACAAACACACACGTGGCCGGACTCCCTCCATTTCCCCCACAGATGACAGCGCGCAGCTTGCTTTGTTCACGTAACCACATACACCGGAGAGTGTTCCCTACCACAACTTAAAGATGCGCCCCATTTGCCATAGGGCTGTGGGACACTACAGCCAGTGAGCCAGGGGAATGCTGCTAACCTGGCTCTCCAGAAAAGATAACAGGTCTGACTTGTAGCACTTGCCGATTTTTGTGGTGTAAATGCTCACACCACAGCCGGAGTGTCAAACTACCAACAATGTAACAGCTGGATGCCTAACAATCCTCTAATGGGCCAGCACTGACACAAGGGACTTATAGCCTTTTTTTTTTTTTTGTATTGGGAAATTATTTCCTTATGACTGCTACCCAGATGAGGAATTTCTGGATCCAAAAATCTGAACATTTTAAGGGGTTCATCCATTTCCTAAATGAACACCCAGAAAGGTGAGCCGATCTGAGTGCCTACTGACGCGGTGGCGAGCGCCCTTGTGCATACCTGCACTCGTCGGTAGCCTCGGGTGTTAGTCTTGGATGGGAAGGAGCTAATTGGATGGGAAGTGTCCGTGTTTCTTGGGGCTTTAATTTGGCAGTGGCAGCCAAGGAGACCCGACTGCAGGGATGAATGGGGACTTCAGTCCTGCACCCCACTTCTAGACGAGGCAGTGGGGCAGGCTCAGCAAAGACTGGGGACCAGGGTTCAAACAACATTGACAGTCAGGCCTGAGGGGCAAACAGGAAAATAAGGGCCTTCTCAGGGTAGCTGATGAACCTCCCAATTGCCTGGCCTACTTGCCCTGGACACGCCAGGCCAGGCCCCCGACCACCCCGGGAGGGAAGCACATTGGTGCATGTGTGTTTGCAGGGGGGACAGGGAGGCAGCAGGAATCATCTCTGTCCAGTGTCCCCAGTTTACAGGCTTCCACCTGCTACACAGCGTGTGAGTGTTGGGCACCGACCCAGGGCCCAGGTCTGCCAAGCTGCTGGGATAAGATGCAGTCCAGAGCTCAAGTGGCCCCAGGAGTCACTCCACTCTACTCAGCCAACACTTGGAGGTGCTGTCCGTGTGCCAGGCACCGTTGAGAGCCCTGTGAGCGCTGCTGTCATCCAGGTTGTAGATGAGGGCCCCGAGGCACACAGGCTAAATGTCCTGCCCGCGGTCACGCAGGGCGGCAGAATGAAGCCACGATTCAAACTCCAAACTCCAAACTCCAGGGCCTTTGCCCCTAAACATCGTGCCTTATGAGTCTGCTCTCCCAGGCTCAGGACTGGACATGTCAGAGTTCAAGCCCCAGATGCCCCATCTTCCAGATGTGGCCTTGAGTGTGTGAGGGGGAAGGGCACCAGGTACAGGGAACCGTCTCACTCAGGGGCTCCTGGGGGCACCTCACTCAGGTGTCCTGTGGGTGAGCTGCACCTGCTCTAGCCCAGAGCAACACAGAAAAGTCAGGAGGCAGGCGCAGTCTCAGGGATGCCTCTTACCTGTGCCGCAGTGGGCTTCCTGGTTGCCAGTGACAGGATCCCAGCCCAGGCCTGCTTAGGGCAACAAGAGAACAGGTACAGCTGAGTCCAGGCATGGCCAGCCCAGGGAGCGCATGGCACCAGGCAGGCTGCTCTCCCTTTTTGCGGGTGTCCTCCCTGCGGGCAGGCTGGGCGCCTCTTCCCTCAGGGACAGGACGCTGTCGCGCTCCGGGCTACGTAGCAGGCTCAGCCAGGGAGGGAGAACTTCTCTTCCCGCTTGTTCCACAGAAGTCCCAGAGTGTCCCAGAGGAGGGGACCTTGTTTGGGTCACGTTATCACCCCTGAACTAACCGCCACAGCCAGAAAGACAGGGGTGCTGACGCCAGCCCCGAACCACACACCTGCTCCGGGAGTCAGCCCGCCTGACCCCGGGCACTGACACAGGGAGCTAGCTCTCCAAAGCAGAGTCAGGGCTGTCCCAAAAGTTAGGGGGGGGGGCTCGCAGGCCGGAGCAGCAGGTGCCCCCTCTGCCGGATGGTTCAAGCCAATGGGAGCAAGACTGCAAGGCTTGGCATGGAGCCACCGGGAACCCCCACACGAATCTCTCATGCTCCTGGGGAAGCGACACCACCAGCTGATGCCAGGACAGTGCGGGCCAGAGGCCAAACCCAACCACCGCCCTGAAGCTTGGGTGGTGAGGAAGCCAGCCTCCAGCTGCTGGCCGCAGCCTGGGACCAGCTGCGGTGCAGGCCCCTGCACTCAATTAGTCTGAACAGGACGACAGCCGGATGGAGCCGCCTTCCAAGATCCCTGTCTGGCCTCTGCCCCTCAGGGCACCCAGAGCTGCCTACACAGGGTCCTTAGGGGCTGAAGGATGGTGTGTGGAGCAGGACCTGCGAAGCCCACACAGCCAGGGTTCAGATCCCCACTCTGCACACAGCCGCTGGCCAGGTGACCCTGGTACTTTACCACCCTGTCCTCACTGTCCTCAGTTTCCTGGTTATTGTGCAAGAAGAAAACACTTAATGTTGAGAGACAGAGAGAGGGAGAGGGAGAGGGAGGGGGGGGGGGGGTAGAGACAGAGAGAGAGAGAGAGAGAGAGAGAGAGAGAGAGAGAGAGAGAGAAGGCTGTATCAATTTCTGCCATCTGGGGCAGGAGAAGATGGGAGAAAGGGCTCATTCACAGGAGCCCAGGAAGCCAGCCGGGGCCTGCAAGCATTAGGCAGTGCCTGAGCAGCTGGAGGTGGAGGCCTGTGGTGACTCAGCGAGTCAAGGAGTCTGGGGTCCAGCCTGGCCAGGGCTGCAAACAACAGATACCTGATTCAAACAGGCTGGAGCCCTAAGGACATGCATTTCCCCAGCTTCAAGGCTTCAGTCAGGAAGGCCAGGCCCCAACAGGGGAGCCTCAGGGACCAACACCCCCCCTCCCCCCCGGCTCCCGCCTTTGTTGTCGGTTATCGGGGCTGCAGCAGGCTAAGCAGGAGGAGGAGCTGCATCTTCTTGGGTGGGAGGCTGACTTCCCTGAGACCTTTCCCAAAGGCCAAGCCCCAGCCAACTTCCCTAGGCCTGGGCCCATCCTGTCCTGAACCTGAACCCTCACCAGCAAGGAGATATGGCACCAGAGTCACCAAACTCCTCTCTCTCTCTCTCTCTCTCTCTCTAGACTGAAGAGAGGACACAGCCACATGTCATGTGAGTTGTCGTGTGTGGGCAGTGCCTCCCAAGGGTAGACCAGTGCGGAGGAGGCTGGAGAGAGGCCTACTGACACCACTGCCGCATTTGCCTCAGCCACACTAAAGCCACTGGAGCCCATAAATGCTTCTTTCCTTGGGCCAATTGGAGTGAGGTTACTGTCCCCACAGTCCATACTGCCAATGCAATAGCTCAGGACAACTGTCCTGTCTCCAATGAAGCCTCTCCTGCTATTTAGGAGGCGGTCGTCTCTCAGCGTACTCTTCACATTCACTGCACCATCTCTGTATCCTGCTCATGTTCCTCTCCCAGATTGGTCAGAAGTCCCATGAGGGCAGGGGCCAGGGCATCTGTGAAGCCATGTGGCCGGGAAGGGATGGAGGTGGGCTCTGCATCAAGCATGACAGCCTCAGTCCCTCCTGGTGCTTTCCAGCTGTGTGACCTTGGGGAGATGGCTATGCGTCTCTGGGCTACCTCCTCTGTAAGAGTCATGAAGCTGTGCTGAGGGTTCACTGAGTACATGTAGCCAATGGCCTAGATTCTGTTTTCACTTATTTATTTAGCAAGTTATTCTCTGGTGCTGGTGTGGGCCAGGCACACTGCTCTGGGCAAGAACAAGACCTCCTGGATCCTTCAGGTCAAAGGCAGTGGGAGAAGATAAGCAAATGCACAAGCAGAGGCAGATGGATGCAGACAGTGGTGAGTGCCATGTGGGCCACGCGCAGGGAATGATCTAGAACAGCACAATCCGGAGTCCCCTCTGCGATGATGGGAAAATGTCCTGTATCTGCTCAACAGCACTACCGAGCACGTATGATGTGGCCGGTGAGACTGAGGATCTGTGGTTTTCATTTTATTGAATTTTAAGTAATTTAAAATTTTAAAACTGATGCTCAAATCAGTTAAGATATTTGGAAGAACTTGGTATGTAAATCTACTCTTTCAATAGTACATTTATTGAATCTAAGTGCAGATCAAGTATTTCCAATGAAAATTTAGCTTCTGAACTGACATATGCAGTAAGCATAAAATGAGGTTTCTAAGACAGTACAATAAAAAGGCTGTAAGACTATCTCATTAATATTTCTTTATTGATCACATATTGAGTGATAATATTCTGAACATGTTAAGTTACATAAAAGCATTAATGATAAATAATATATAAGTATATAAATAAATTAAAATTTATTTCTTTTTTAATGTGCTCACTATACTGTTATATTACCTATGTGGCTTGCATGATCTTTCTGTTGGATGGTGCTTTCCTAGAGCATTCTTGGAGAGGGGCAGTGAATTAGACTGATGGTCAGCAAAGGATAGCCTGAGAGGATAACATTTCAGGAGTGGACGGAGCAAGCCACATCGAGACAGAAAGTGCAAAGGCCCTGAGCAGAGTATGCTCCACATGTCTGAGGGATAGAAAGAAGGTAGTTGCGTGGAAACAAGTGAGGGAGAGGAAGAGGTAACTCCCTCAGTAGTGTGGGTCAGTAGTGTATGCACCAGGCAGGCTAGCATTTTCCAAAGGCAGCTACACCAAAGCCTCCCAGCTCATATGTGTTGCTGCACTGCGACGCTGCCACTCTGCCCTCTGTGTCTCCTCCCCTTGCCTGAATGTGACTGTGCCTTCCTCAACCAGTAGAGTGCACAGCGAAGGCACGCCATCGCGTGACTCCCAGGGCCAGGCCAGAAAAGGCCGAGAGCTTCTGCCTTGCTCTCCAGAAGCTCCCTCTCGGCACCCAACGCCATGCTGTGAGGGAGCCCAAGACACATAGAGAAGCCGCATGTAGGTGTTCTGGTCACCAGTCCCAGGGAGCCCAGACCCGGCAGAGCAGAAGCAAGCTGTCCCCTCGGTCCTTCCCAAAGTCCTGACACGGAGCCCATCATAGAAACTAAACGGCTGCTGTGGTAGTTACTCCACTGGGCTGGGCATGGTGTGCTACCACCGCATTCACCAGAATGCAAGACACAGCAAGGCACTTGAGCTGCATTCTAAGTCTCTTTAGAGCTCTTAAGCATCAAAATGACATAACGTGACATATAATATGTGAAATACGACCGCTGTGCTGAGAACTGGCTGGGGGTGGGTAGGGCAAGAGCAGAAGAGAGAGAGGTAGGAGGTAGAGACGGGGAGGGTGTAGCCAGGAGGATGGCACTCACGAAGCTCTGTGATTACCTCGTGTAACCCTCCCACCAAGCCCATGTTATTGTCCCCACTCCAACAAACAGACCAGGGAAGTTAACAAGTAGCCCAAGATCACACAGCTAGAGACTGAACGGGGCGGGATTTGAACCCAGGTACTCTGATTCTGAGTCTGCTCTCTTAGCCATTGCGCTGGCCATCCTCTGGCATGGAGAAGGAACACTGCAAACAGAACGCACGTCGGGGTTCCAAGCACCAGGCTTGGAAATGCCAGCCGTGGCCCTGTGTTCATGAGTGCTATTAGGAGCCATGGGCCAGCGTGTGTGGCATTATGGGGCATTCTGTCAGCCTCCTCTCCCCCATGAAGTCTTATTTCACCCTCCCTGTGGCCACTCTCCACCTCTGTGAGGATCCTTGCTATCTCCCACCCCACACTGGCCTAGCCAGACCCCACAGGAAGGTGGGGGGGGGCGGTTGTCTCCCAGGAAGGCAGACCGTTAGGCAGCCAGAGAACACCATTAACAGTCTCACCAACCGTAGGCCAGTGGCCTCAGTTCCTCCTTCCCAGCTCCAATGCCCTGGCTGGCAGGAGACCTGAGGTCTGGGCTGATTCCTCAGGCCCTTTTGGTTGCAAGTGGCAGAAACCCGGGTCCAATCGGCTTAAGCAGAAAAGGAGGAATGGACTGACGCATGTAACTGAAAAGTCCAAGGAGAAGCTTTAGGTGTGGCTAGATCCAGAGGCTCACCCTGTGTCACTAGAAACGCATCTTTGGCTGTACCTTCATCCTCCCCAGGGTGGTTCACACTTCATGCAGGGCCTGAACGGCCTGGCGGTTCCAGGCTCCCCGTTTTCAGCCTGGGCTATAGCAGTCCCAAGGTGGCTTTGATTGGCTTTTCACAGTTCATATATCCACTCAAAAGATCAATCAACGCCCCCCAAGGGATAAGGCCATCTTGGTCACATGGCCATCTTGGTCACATGGCCTGGTGACAAGGAGATGGAGCCTTACACCCGCTACTTGGGGCGGGGGCATTTTTTAAAGGCAAATGGGTGGACAATTGTCCTCTCCATAGGACCCTCCTCCTAGGTTATTGTGAGACACAGAAGAAGAGGTCAGGGATGCTGTTGGAGCACATGAGACTCTAAGTGTCCTCCCAGCCAGCCAACCCTGGCCACCCACAGAACCACCTGTGCCCTGGAGCCTGCCCGCCCCCCAGGTCCAACTCCTAGGTCTGTGTACTGGATCAAAGGCACCAGCAAGGTGCTTCCTGCTCTGCAGAAGGTGGCCAGATCGCTCTCCGTCTCGGGGGCCCTGCTAAAAAGATTATCAGTCCGTCTTTCAGCAGACACCCCGGGTCTCTGGGCTGGCTTCACTAATCCTGACAAAGGATAACAGGGCCCTAATTAATTCTCCAAATCTGATGGCAGCATGAATACCAGCCAGTCCATCCGTCGTAATGAGTTTAATCGACTGGACTTGATGATTTTATTTAAAACCTAGGGCCGAAAATTAAGCTCTTAAAAATGCACTTGAACTTGATTGGCAGCAGTAATCCCAACAAAGTCTATTTAATCCTTGGGCTGCCTGGTGGGGCAGCCTGTGCCGGACTGTGGGCTCCAGAGCACCGGCAGCGTGAGCACCAGCTTCCTTCCTTTAACTCTGAGCTAGGTTTTCTCTACCTTCTGCCTCCAGGCCCAGGAGGGGCCAGGAGTCAGGTGTCGCCTGCCCTGCTCCTACTGCCCACAGGTGTACTCCTACACACACTTCCAACCCCAGCCCAGTCCTCCTCACAGGAATCCTTCTGTCACATTTCCCCACTGCTGGGTCTGTATTAGTGTCCTCTCCCAATCTCCAAGACCATGCACTCCAAGGGCAGCAGCCACATCTTATCCCTGCCTGTCACTGTGTCCCAGCCCCCAGCCTAGGGGCTGTGTGCTGAGTACTGGTGGTCAGCTTGGCACAGACGTCCTGTGCACTCCTGTCCTGCTGTGTCCACACTCTGGGCGATGTGACTGCAGCACCTCCATCAAGGGGTGGAGTCCATTTCCCCACCTTGTGAATATGCTCTGGTCTGTGACTTATTTTAGAATTTGGTAGGCATGACATTGTGCCAGTGCTGAGCCTACATGCCTCTCTCTCAGAGCCTGTCTCTGCCTGAGAACAAGCCTAGACCACCCCGTTAGAGAATGGGAGGCCCCATAGAACGTAGCTTAGTCATCCAGCAGAGGCCATCCTAGACCAGACAGCCCAGCTGATCCAACAACTGACCACTGGTGCTTGAGCCAGCTCAGCCTAGACCAGCCCAGGGCAGACTTCTCAGACCAGACCAGCACAACCCAGACCAACTCAGGCCAACCCAGATCAACCCAGACCAGATCAGTACAACTCAGACCAGCCAACACCAGCCAACACCAGCTCACACCAGCCCAGATAAGACTAACCCAGCTCAGACCAAACCAACCAGCTCAGCCCACACCAGCCAATTCAGCTTGCCAAACTGTAAATTGTTAGGTTGATCCACAGCAGCATTGCACTGGCACACCACCTTGGCTAGCCCAGCTCTTCATACAGCTATGGTGGGCTACCTTTGGCCTCCAAGGGCGAGGTATGTTTCAGAGCACCCCACCTCAGCATGCTCTCTGCCAGAGCTGGGCCAGCCCCACCGAGCTCTCAACTTGCAGTCATCATTTTCCTCACTGCCTGCTCTAGAGCTGGCCCCTTGTCATGCAGACCTCCCAGACAGATCTCTGTACCTTAGATCTTGGGAGCAAGGCCTAGGGCATTTGTTCCCTCCCCACAGAAGGCCTTGGTCTCTGTGTTGTAGACAAAAATGGGCCACATACTAACCTGCCAGACAAGCTCCAGGAAGGTCTGCATGGCAGCCTGGGAAACTCAGAGACCTACAGTAACCACAAAGGATGGGTCCTTTCAGGATTGTGGTCTCGTCTCCACTGACTGATTGGTTGCCACCAGGGCAGGGTCATTAATCAATGCAGCTGATCCTGAGGTCAGCCATGGTGTCATTTGTCTA
Organism: Myotis lucifugus; assembly: GCF_000147115.1. NCBI lineage: Eukaryota > Metazoa > Chordata > Mammalia > Chiroptera > Vespertilionidae > Myotis > Myotis lucifugus. Next base: position 710,969 of record NW_005871458.1, on the reverse strand, counting down.
GTTTTGCTGCTTTTCTGTTCAATAACCAGGACAGCTGGGTGGCTGTGGTTTGGGGAATTGTCCAGGGTCCACACTGGAAGGGAGGCAGATGCAGACTGCAGAGATAATGAGATGGCCAGAGAGGCCAGCAGGGCAGCGGCACAACAAAGCTGGAGCCAAGCACCTGGGGAAGGGGAAGGGCCAGCCTCTGGCTGAGGTCTGGGAGACACTTGTCCCAGGACCCATCCAGTAGGTGGTGAGGAATGGAGGGCTTTGATTGTCTCTGGAAATTTCCCCCTTTGGGAGTGTGGACTTCTGAAGGAAGAGATTGGCATTTACTCACAGCTTTTTAGTTCATTATCTTCATGTCACTTTATTATGGATATTGTTTGAATTGATTCTTTTTGCATTCTTACTTAATTTACTATCTTTCCTTTTTCCTTCCTGGTTTTATTTACGTTGAAACTGACTGGGTTGTTTTTATCTTAGAGGAGGCAACAGTTAAGTTTCATTTTTTCATTGTATTTTCTCTTCAGTTTTTATATTTATTTTCACTCATAATTCTTAGCCCTTAATTCTCAATTTCTTTTTTTTAATTTAAATATCTTTTTATTGATTTCAGAGAGCGTCAACCTATGAACCAAGAAGTAACAGCTTAATTCTCAATTTCAACCAACAGTTTTATCTACTAAAAAAAAATTATTTTGTGGATGTTAACTTTATCTTTGTTCTTAATCTTTGCTCCTTTGTGTTCTAGCCTTCTGCTTGGCATGCCAGTGGTTTCTTGCCTTTATCTCTTTATCCTAAATCTCATTTTCATATCTTTTATTTTATTATTATTGTTTTACATTCTAAAGTTCTCATCTTTATGAATTTTTTTAATCTCTTGTTTTAAAATCTTATGTCATACATTACAAAAATATCCATTCTTTTATTGTTATGCTTAATTCTTTATTTTAATCTTCACTAGCCTCCCTTTATGATTTCACCCTAATTTGCATCTCCCCTTTTTCTTACATGCTATTTTGCATCATACTGCCGTTTCACAATAGCAGGCAGAAAGTGCAGACTGTGGGGTTGGTGGCTATGGGAAGAGGCCACACATGTGGGGGGAGGGGTCTCTTTCACCTCAACTACCATCACCTGCTGGATCCTCTCTGAGATTCCAGGTCCCCTCCCCGGGCCCATGACCCCTCTCTCTAGGAAGAGGTCCCCATGGTTGAGAGGCCTCCAAGTGCTCCTGGGAACAGCTGTCCTCAAGCCCAAGCTCAGCCCATCATTCAGACCTGGCCATAGAGCAAGGAAGCAGGTGTGCCCAGCTCCGAACACCCTTGTGGAAATGGACCTGACCTACAGGGGACCCTGGCCCAGCCTCTGCCCCCCTCCTGACCTCCGGGGAGATCTTTCAAAGGGTCAGAGCATGATTTTCTCAAAGTGAAGCAACCCAGGCTTCATTTTCAAGGTATTTGGAATAATAAAACAGAAAAGGGGGAGATCTGAATCTCATCACTAGATGCATACTTCCAAAGGAGGAGGAGGAGGAGCCCTTAAATGAGGCCAGCCCATCTGTTCTAACGCAGGAAAATGCCCAAGATATATTGTTAAAGCAAGTTGCACAACAATATTTGTTTGGTATGACCCATTAGGGAAAAAATAATTGGGGGGGGGGTGAAGGGGAGGAAGTACATAGAAAAAAGGCAAGAGAGTTACACCAAACCATGAGCACTGGAATGCAGTGCTATAGGAATGCAGTGCTATCAGAATGCAGTGCTATCGGAATGCAGAATGGGGTCCAGTTCCTTGCTTGATTCTATATGTTTCTTCATTGTTTGAATAGTCTACATGAGCACTTATTACTGTGTAATTATTGTTTGCAGTGACATATCCAAGAGAATGGCTAGAATCAAGGTCATCCCAACAGTTTTCAAGGAGACCTGTCTGGAAACTCAGAAATTGTCAAGATCCTTCGTGGGCAGCCCCAGCTCACCTGGAGCAGGAACCCCCAGGGAAGTGGGGGACCTGCCATCTCTGGAATTGATCAGAATTTTTAAGTGGGAGTGACTGAAAATCCAACCCAGTCTGGATTAAACGACAACATAAAACATCCTGACAGACTGAGGTGAGTAAAACCAAGAAGCCAGGAAGAAACATGGTTATGCGGGCCCTCTCCACCCCTTCGTAGGAGCTCACGTTGCGGCACTGAGAACCCTGTGCCCCAGTCCAGCTCCAGAAAGGGCTCTGCACCCACAAATAGTCTAGTTCCAGGAAATGGGCTTGGATGACCAGGATGGGCTTCTACCACCTTTCCCTCTGCCCTTGAACGAGGCACGTTTCCACCCAAACGACACTGAGGCTTCTCTGTTGGCCAGGAAAGAAGGAAAGAGCTGGCGGCTAGACTGTCACCAGTGGCTGCATCAACTGAAGGCAACACTCTACAGTTTACAGAGCACTTCACAGTTTACAAAGCTGCTGTGGTTTGGCAATAAAAACCCTTCCCCTAGGAAGCATTGGTAAAGTTAACAAGCAAGTTCATTCATTCTCTCAGTCAGTTCTCACAGTCATGTCCGGGGAAAGGTACCCTTGAGGCTCAGAGAGCCCACCACACCCACGGCTCTTTTCTGAACAAAACAGCCACATTTCTTCCTAATTCCTAATTTTGATGCCTTCTTCCCAAGTGGCCACTTTCCCAGGTCACTGGAGCCTGCTGCTCAGGTCATAAAGTTTGGGCACCAAGACAGCCTCTGAGGTGAGCTGGAGTGTGGGGGAAGGCCAGGAGGAAAGGGGGGCAGTGGGAGGAGCTCCACAGTGAACATGCGTGGGTCAATCAGAGCCCGTCTCCTGCAGAGCCCGTGTGAAATGCATCCCCTAGTGGGCGAGAGGGCCAAGGCCATGATGGAGAGACAGGGACATGGGGCCACGAGAGCAAGAAGCACAGGCGGTGGGGGCACTAAGAGAGGCGCTAAGACAGACGTAAATCTTCAGAGGAAGAGATGGATGCTGGGCAAACATAGCAGATGGCTTCCACACTGCCCAGCCTAGGGCTCACCTGGCACAGGAAGCTCATCCTAAGACACCTAGAGCCCAGATGGATGCCCTAAATGCCAGAGAGACCAATAAGAGAGCTGAAAGTCCTTCTCTCGCGTGAAGAGTATACCTGGCATGAGACTCAAGAAGATGTAACACTGACTACAGGAAGGACCGGCTGAGGAACACTGGCCTGGAATGGTCTGGAAACGATTGTTTCACTCAATTCCTAACAGGCCCCTCTAGGTCCCTCTATGCCAGTTCTATCACCTTGCCCCACACCATGAACACTTTATCTGCAGATACACCCCAAAAAGGCACCCCCACAGGCAGTTGGGATCCTCTGGTGCAGGTCCCAGCCCGCTAGCCAATGCCAGCCTCTCTGCGGCTCATTTCCCACCTGTGAATGGGGAGCAGACTCTTCACCTTGCAGGGAACTTCCAGCTTGCAGGGAACTTCCAGTCTTTCCAGTTTCCTACCTTCTTCTTCTTGGTCCTAGTAGCTAAGTTGAGGGCTAAGGTCATTCTTAAAAGCTGATTTCCCACCCCCAAGGTCTGTGTATTAGTTTTCTGTACTGCATAACACCTTGCCATAAATTAGTGACTTAAAACAACACCCCTTTTCTATGTCACAGTGTCTGTGGGTCAGGTGTCCGGCACAGGTTAGCTGGTCCTCTGCTTGGGGTCTTCCCAGGCTGAAATCAAGGTGCTGGCCGGGGCTGTGGTCTTATTTGAGGTTGGGCCCTTCTCTAAGCTCCCTCGTGGTTGTCAGAACTGTATTCCTTGCAGTTGTAGGAGTGAGGTCCCCATTTTCTTGCTGGCTGTCCGTAGGAGAGTCTATGATTCTAGAGGTCACCCTTAGACCTTCATCATGCACGTGATGCTCCACCAACAGGGCAGTTCACTCCTTTACAGCCGGCAGGAGAGCCTCTCTCCAGGTTGGTAGGAAGGACAGACGGACAGACTTTAATAAAATGCAGTGTGGCCACAGGAGAGACGACCCCATATATCTCTTTAAGGGAGCGGCTATCCCATCCTGTTCACAGGCCCTGCCCACCCTCCAGGGAAGACGATTACCCAGGCAGTATGCCCCGGGGACAGGAACCTTGGGACCATCTCAGAATTCTTCCCACCAAAGTCTGCAGATGCCTCGGCATCCCTGAGGGCTTCCAATCAAGAGCCCTGAACACTTCATTAATTATGAATTTTGCCTAGCAACCATTGCCAAGCAACAACTCTTCAGAAAGAGATACTCAAAAATGTTTGTGGTTACTTCATGGTAGGGATGAGGGAATGTGGGTCAGTGGGTTCTGGACCCAGGACTCCATGCGGACAATCCTCTGTCCAGGCGACTGGGTGTCAGGAAGTCTGGTTGGTTCACTGACCAGCTGCGTGAACTGGGCAAAGTCACATGACCCCTCTGGATGTCAGGGTCTTGTCTGTCAAACTGGGATCACATCTGAGCTGTTTTTCTTGAAAGGATTCGGGGAACCCTAGATGCTTGGGTCGGGGCATGCGTACTTCCGGAGCCCTGGGATGCGTTGGTGGCATAGAGGAGGGGCTCTGAGGGTTTCCCCAGCTGCATTAAGAGAACGGTTTGATGCTCCAATGAATGTTCTTCCATTCAACACTCAGTCAGCACCTGCTTTATGTCTGTCCTGCTGCTGGGCCCTCGGGCCCCAGGGATCCTCCACGCTCTCACTTATTTCTTCTCTCATTCAATGAATCGCTACTGAGCACCAGCTGCGTCAGGCACTGGGGCACTGTCACATTCTAGGGAGGGGGGCGTGTAGAACAAAATTAGCAAATAATTGTATTGTATGTCAGATGGTAAAAGTTCAATGACGATAATTAAAGCTGAAAAGGGGGAGAGGGCGTTATCAGGGAGACGGGGAGGGGAATATAATTTTAAATGGGGTGGTCAGGAAGGTCTCAGGGGAAGAGAGAGCTTTGAGTAAAACCCAGAAGAGGGTGAGGGAGCGATGCATACAGGGCAGGCATCTGAGGAAATCATTGCAGGGGAGGGAGTATCGAGTACAAGGGCCCTGAGGCACAGTGCCTTGCCCGCAGGAGCCAGCCAGGGCCGCAGACGCCCATAGCACATTGTGAAAAGAGCTTCTGTAGAAAGAGCCACAGGACATCCCTCTGGGGGAGCTGAGCCACAGGCGGAGTCGGCAGTGGCCCAGGTGCAGCATGTCAGCTTGTGAGGCAGCACTGACTGGTCCTGCCTTCACACCACCCTCTCCGCACTGCACCCCACAAAGCAGCTCGAGTGACCTCCGTAAAGTACATGCTCGGCTCCCCACACATTCCCGGATGAAAAGCACTTACCACTTCCCCATACCCCCGGTTAAAGTGCAGGACCCTCACAATGGCCTCCACATCCTACTCCCGGCCCTGGCTGCACTGGGACCGGAGAAGCCTGCACCTGCTATTATTAGCCTTTGGCTGCGAGAGAGGAGGCACCCCTCCCACCAAGACCACCCACCAGACCCCAGGGTAGGAAGAAAGCTGTTCAGTGGGAATAGAAGAGAGCTGGAAACAGGTCCACATGTCTTGGGAGCTTGATTTACAGCCAAGGTGACCCGGCAGGTCAGAGGGAAGTGGATGGACTAATCAAACAACAGTATGTGATCATTGGTGATCCATTCATATGAAAGGCATGAATAAAGCTAGGTCCCTGCCTCACACCCTACACAAAACCCAGGGAATCAAAGGCTTAAATGTGAAACTACCAGGAGACTGTATGGGAGAATAGCTTTATGTCTTTGGGGTTAAGAGTGAGGCCTTCAACAAACAGAAAAAGGGAAAAGACAAAGTCAGTTATATTAAAATAACAAATTTCTGTTCACCAACAACCCATAAAAAAAGTGAAATCGCCAGTCACAAACTACAAGAAGGTATTTGTAACAGGATTAATATTCAACATACATAAAAGACTCTGAGTCAATAAAGCAGTGTAATAGAAAAATGGGCAAAAGGGCATCAATTAGATATTTCACAAAAAGAACATCTAAATGACTAATACACCTTATCAGTAACCTTGGAAAGTCAAATGAAAACTACAGTAGGATCTATTTCACATGCACCAAATGAGTAAAACATAGAAAATGGACAAAAAATCAAATGTTGGTGGGGATTTGGAGGAGAGGGCATGTTCTCGTGCTAGTGGGGCGTGAACTGCTGCCAACCCTGGGGGAGTGGTCTGCTGTGATCGGGAAAATCAAACACAGAACACTGACCACCGGCGACTGCTCTCCTGGGAAGAAAGACAGGAGCACCAGGGGCTGTTCGGGATTTTCACTGCAGCCCTGTTAAAATAACCCGGGAGAACACGGCCGGGTGTCTGTGGATATGGGATTCATGGGCCATTCATACAGCAGAGCACTCTGCAGCCACGAAAACGGGCGAGGCCTTCCCAGGTCTGCCTGTGCCATTGCCTTAAAGGAGCCTAAACTACACATCCACACCACCTACCTCCAACCCTGGTGTTGAGCAGGAGAGGCAGTCACAGAAAATGCACAAGTGTGATTCCATTTATGTAAGTTCAAAAATGGGCAAACCAAACAGTATATTGTTTAGGGATAAAACCATCAATAAAAGAAAATACACATTCAGCACACATTCTAAACAGGGAGTTACTTTGGGCAGTCGGGTCTCACAGGTACTTCTTTTTAAAAAATATATATATATTTTTTATTTCAGAGAGGAAAGGGGAGGAAGAGAAAGATAGAAACATCAATGATGAGAGAGAATCGTTGATTGGCTGCCTCCTGCACACCCCACACTGGGGATTGAGCCCACAACCCAGGCATATGCCCTGATCGGGAATCAAACTATGACCTCCTAGTTCATAGGTCAACACTCAACCACTGAGCCACGCCAGCCTGGCTCTCATTAAGGTACGTCTTAATGACTATCAGTGTCACCTTTGGTAACTGATGAAGTGCACAGGCATTTGTTTTGCTGCAAATGCATATGTCCACATACATCTTAAACACCCTCTAATGTGTGTGATATGTTACATAGTTTTATAAAACAATTTGGAAATAGTACTATAATGTGTATGTGATATATTGTTTGGAAACCTTCAACTCTGCTGGAGAGAGTAAGAAACAAATGGGATGAGTGAAATTCAAAATGAAGCATAGATAAGTAAGTTAATGATCCATGACACATGTCAGAGAACACAGCACAAGTGTGGCAACCATAGATAAAAAGGGACGGAAGAACAATCAGGCACTAAGTAAGAACAATCAGGCACTAAGTATCCATGATACTCAATATGCAACACTGAATATACATGATACATTAAACCTATGAGTCACTTCATTTTTGTGAGGTCTTAAACTGGTCACCCACTGGTCACACCATTCAGGACCCTCTTGTCCTCTTCCAGCTAAAACCCACAGCTGTTCCCTGGCCAGCTGCTAATTGGCTAGTTTGCATGTGACAGCTCATGGCCAGGCACGCTTGCTCTTGTGCTGTCGCCAGAGAACGTGTGTGTCCTTGGCCACAGGAACCTTCTGTGTCAGACCCCTGACTTGCCTCAACTTTGGTCCTTATAATGCACCATCGGCGGGAGGGAGCCTGGGCCTTCACACCCTGCACCTGCCCTCTTTACCCCCTTGCTTCTTGCTGTGTGCTTGGGCATCAGATGTGGGTCCTGTGAGGTGCCCCATAGCCTCTCCATAAATTCTGGTTCTATTAAAATCAGAGTCTGCTTCTGCTTGCCTGCAACTGGGAGCTCTGGCCGATGGCTCTGGTCAGTGCTGGGGAACAGTTTCTGACCAAAGCTGCAATGCAAAGTCATCACCTAGACAAGGAGAACACCCCCCTCCACTTCTCCCACCTCCTACCCCCCACCCCATCACAGGACACACCCTCCTAGGAAAGGATGGCCCCGGAAACTGTGTAGAGGTGACTTTGCCACCGTGAGGCCCAGCACCTGAGAGGCAGAGAGGAAATTACAGGCCAAGCCCTGCCTGGGATATGGGCCCTGTGACAGGGAGTGGGCCCACTGGAGCTACAGAAGCCAGGCCTCTCAGAAGGGTCTTAGGAGCAGCACTCCGTCATCTGTAACTGAGGGTACCAAAGTCAGAAACACTGAAGGAATGGCGTGATATGGAAGCCTCCCAGTTTACACGCCCCGCTCTGAGGGAACATGAGAAGCCGGGGAGAACCACGCTGGGTACGAGCGACAAGGCCTGAGCCTCCCATGTTGACGGGGCCACTCGGCTGCCCACGGGAACAGACTCTTCAGTGCTAGACTCCAAGATGGCACATCACCAGTAAGTGGCTGGAGGAAGGCAAGGAGACCGGCTTCTTGCCCAGTGGGACATAGTTGGTTGGAATATTTCAGGACAGCTCTGGAGCCCCAGGCCTGGCGGAGAGTGTGGTTGGGGGGTGAATGGAACTGCAGTGTCAGAATGTTTGGATAATGAGCTTGTCATCAGGGGCCTTGGAGGGGCAGGAAAAGGCTGGATAGCTTCAGTGGGAAGCAGGGGAAGTTCAGCACACGGGGCCAGTATACTGAGTGGGGCAGTGTATGGGGCATCGTTTTTCCACTTGGGAGTAGACACAGATCCTTCCCACTCCTGGAGCCTGGCTCATCCGACCGCAGGGAACGGTGTCCTAAGTGACCGAGGGAGACGGCCTAACCAGCTGGCCAGCATCTTGGCAGTTTGACTCCAGCGCCTGACAGACACGAGGACCTTGGAACCATCAGGGTTCTTGATTGCAAGCAACAGAAACCCCATGAATTGCTGGCCAGGGCTGGCTGGCAGGCTCGCCAGGAGGCCAGGAGAACAGGGGGAAGGGGAGCCAGGCAGGAAAAGCCACATTAGGACCACAGCCAAAATCACGACCTAAAGTAACCACATGGGATGGTCTGGAATGAACACTTACTACCTAAAAGCAGTCATGTCCTCGGCTGGTACTTTTCCCCAACAAAGGTCAGTCTTTATGTTACCAGAGCCTATCTGTTGTTGTTTTTTCCATTTATGGCAACATACCTGATAACATACCTTTGGAATATCAAAGTAATTTCCTTTTTTTCCAGACCTTTCCAAGCACAACCAATGCACCAGAGCAGAGACCTCAAACCCCTGATTGTTATCATTATCATATTGATTATCAACTGTTAGCTACCCTACACCCACCCATGTAAAAGAAGTATGTGTCTATTCCTTTTACTTTTTATCCAATCCCAGAGATGTCCCCGCTTTGCTTCCTAGCACCAGTGGATTTCATGAAACCCCCTTACATCTTCCCCTTTGATTCTGATGTATAATTAAAATAAGTGGTAGAACTGCCATATTTCGGAGCATTTTCTCAATCCATTGAGATTTTTCTTCCCGGCAATTGTTGTCAGTTTGGCTTAAATTAACTCATACAAAATTCTTACAGGTTTGGACCGTTCTTATGTTTACACAATAAGTACTTTTCTATTGTTCACCTGACATACAAATTCAACTGGGTGTCCTTCATTTTAAAAGCAACCTTCTGCTTAACAAACCACTCCAAGCTCTGTGGCTTAAGATTACAAACATTAATCATTGTTCACGGGCCCACAGGTCATCTGTTTAAGGTCAGCTGGTCTTGGATGGCCAGGACAGCTGGCCTCCACTCCACATGGCCTCTCGCCCTCCAGCTGTTTGGCCCAGCTGCGCTCCTGCAATCCAAGGGAAGGCACACCTCGAGGTCTCTTGAGGCCCAGGCTCAGAACCGGCACACCAGCACTCCAGCCACACTTTGCGGACCCAGGTGAGTCACAGGGTGGGGCAATGACCCTGCATCCTCTTGGGAAGAGCAGCACAGGCCGTAACAGGGAGAAGTAAGGAGCAGGGACACTTAGCAATCAATCTACCTGGCAGCCTCGGAACTCCCCAGTGCTGAGCCCGTGGTGGCTTCTTCATGGGGAGGGGAGTGCAGTTTGGACCCAGAGTTCTGTGGGCAAGTCAGAGTTGGGAGCATCATTATGGAGGAGAAATGGTCCTCCGTGTAAGAGGCTCTGCTCTGGGGGGCGGCGGGGGGCGATATCAGGGTCCTGCAGATTCCTGGGAACAGGCTGTGGAAACAGCTAATCCTGCCTTGGAATGGGTGACAGCTGTACATCTGCAGGAGAAATGGTGCTGATGCCCCTGGCTGAAGGCGGGCGAGGATGGCCACATGAAAGTGTGGGCCATGCATGTGCGAAGACCAGGCAGCCATTACCGTGCAACAGGTATTTCCTGAGGGCCTGTGTGTGCCTGCACTGCTCTGGGTGCAGAAGATGCAGCAGGGACCAAGACAGGAAAAAGCCCTGCCCTCACAGGGCAATAAACAAGACAACTAAAATGGTGGTGATGGGTGCATGGGAGAAACTGCAGCAGCATGGAGAGCGGGAGACAGTGTAGGGGCAATGGCCATTACAAATCACGGTGTGGAAGTCTCACGGAAAAGGCAGCCCCTGAGAAAACAGATGGAGAATTCAGGTCAGCAAACCTTGGAATTACTAGGCCTTGATGCATGTGGAGTTTCTAGGATCCAGTGGTCATAACCTGGGGACCTTACACCAGGATGGCAGACCACACGTTCCTCAAGGCGGCCTCTCCCAACAGATCTGCCAGCCCCCCTTGCACGGAGCTGTGGGGACATAGCTTCTCCTGACTTCAACTCAGCCTCATGGTGGGAGACGTTTTGAGAGTCATTTGCTATGGGAAGTATTTCAACTGGCAGGAATTCAGAAGTCAAGAATGACTGCCTATCAGCTTTCGAGTCCCCCCCCCCCACCCCCCCACCCCCCACCCCCCGCCCCCGCCGAAGTTTAATGGGCCTTTAGCAGGCACGGCTGCCGGGAATGCACCCTGGCTGAAGTGGCTCTGCCGCTTTGCAGTTCCTTCCTAATCCAGGCTTACCCGCCATGAGCAATGGGCCAGGGGTCGTGTCCTTTTCACTGATGTCCAAGCAGGATCCCCAGGTGTCCGGCAACCTCTGTGGGTGGAGGCAGAAGGGGACAGTCTCAACTAGTGGGAAGTTAAACTGAGGAACATTCCAACCTCTCACCAGCTGGTGGCCACAGCAGCTCTGAGCAGACGTCCCTGATACCAACTGCTGGGTCCTGGGTGGTAGAGAGAAGCTGGAGGGGCTCCTGTAAGTAACCCAGAGCCAGGGGACTGCTGGGAAAGAACCGCAGATACTGAGACAGTCCAGCAAGGGGTTCCTTTGTAAGCTCCTCCCGCAGAGTCTGGGGCTGGGGCTGTGAAATTTCTTGACAACATTCTATGCCCTGGTGGGTGCAGATCACCCACAGAAATTACCATGATCCCTTGGATGGCAGGCTCCACTGGAATATTATTCTCACTTAAAGAGGAAGGAAATTCTAGCACATGCTACAACATGGATGAATCTTGAGGACATCATGATCAAGTGAAGTAAACCAGTCACAAAAAGACAAATACTGTATGATTCCACTTATATGAGGTCCCTAGAGTAGTCAAATTCATAGAGACAGAAAGTACAGTGGTGGGTGGCAGTGGCTGGGGTGGGGTGGGGTGGGGAGAATGGGAAGTTGTAGTTTGGGGAGAAAGTTCTGGAGATGGAGGGTGGCGATTATTGCATGACAATGTGAATGTACAAAATGTCACTGAACTGTATACTTAAGAATGATTATGAAGGTGACTTTTGTTATGTGTATTTTACTACAATTTTTAAAATGAAACAGCAAGTTTATCACCAGGTAACAGATTCAAAGGAGCTTGTACTCGATACTTCTGGTTTTCAGAGTTCCTTTCTCTCTGTCTTTCCCAGGCACTGCCTTGCCTGCCAGCTCCAATTTCTCTTCCCTGGGTTCCACCCCACACCCTGGAACCTAACATCAGATTTCTCATTCTTTGACTAAAAGCTAAGCATTTGAAAGACAACACCAAGAAAGTGAAAAGATAACCCATAGAATGAGAGAAAAATTTTTGCAAATTGTATATTTGATAATGGACTTGAATCTAGAATATATAGAGAACTTTTATAATTTAATAACGAAAAGACATATAACCAATTTTAAAATGGGCAAAGGATCTGAATAGATGTTTCTCAAGAGAATGTGTATAGCCAATAAGTAGCCAATAAGCAGATGACAAGATGCTCAGCTGATCATCAGTGAAATGCAAATCAAAACCACAATGAGATACTGCTTCACACCCACCAGGCTGACTATAACCTAAAAGGCAGGTACCAGTAAGTCCCGAAAAGGATGTGGAGAGAATGGAACCTTCATACATGTCTGGTGGGAATGTGAAATGGTGCAGCCGCTGTGGAAACAGTTTGGTAGGTCCTTCAGCTGGCAAACAAAATTCCCATATGACCCCGCAACTGCCCTGCTAGGTATCTACTCCAGGGAAATGAAACATACGTCCACATAAACATCTGTACCCAAAGGTGCACAGCAGCGCTATTCATAATAGTCAGAGAGTGGAAGCAACTCCATGTCCTTCAACGACTCCCCTCCCTTTTCTCATCAACACCCATTGCCTTGGTCTAATTTGAACACTATTTGGGTTTCTGCCCAAATCACTGCTTTCCAAATAGCTATTCTTTTTATCACAAGTAAATGCTTGTTGTCTCTCACTTTGGCCTTTTATTTTTAGGTTAACAATACAATGGAATGTTATTCAGGCATAAAAAAGGAATGACGTACTGATTCATGCCACACACGGAAGAACCTTGAAAACATTTCACGAAGGAAAGTAACCAGGCACAAAAGGCCACATACTGTGTGATTCCATGTATGTGAGATGCCCAGAATAGACAGCTCTCTGGAGATGGAGAGTAGCTGAGTGGTGCCAGGGACTGTGGGTAGGGGGTGGGGCAGTGAGGAAAGGTGAAGGCGTTTTCTTTCCGGTGATGAAAACGTTCTGAAATTGGGTGCAGTGATGGTTGTACAACCATGTGAATGCGCGACAAAGCACTGAACCCACACTCCGCACAGGTGAATTACAGCCCATGAAGCTGTTAGAAAACAAGACGCAGAGCGTGTCCAAGCTTCCCCAGCTCCACCCAAACCCGCATGCCCAGACCCACCATATCCTCCGAAAACCAAAAACCCCTGCTTAGCAGAAAGCTCTCTCCTCAGAAGCAGTTAGTATTAAGTCACACACACACACACACACACACACACACACACACACACACACAGATACACACACACACACAGGCATACACACACACACAGAGATACACACACAGAGAGGTACACACACACAGGCACACACACACACAGATACACACACACAACACACAGAGAGATACACACAGATACACACACACACAGATACACACACACACACAGGCGTGCACAATAAAAAAAGCATATTCTTTTATTCCTAGAAAATTGGTCTGGTCCTGCTCTGTCAAAAGGAAACATAACAGGAACCAGAAATGAAATTATAAACTTTCTAATAGCCATATTTTTAAAAGTTAAAAGGAACAAGTAAAATTAAATTTAATGACATAGTTAACCTTATCTATCCAATATACTGTATTATCATTTCAACATGTAATCAGTATAAATAACTGTAATGAGATATTTTCCGTTGGATGTGTGTTTTATACTCGCAGCACAGCTGAGTTCAAAATGGCCACGTTTTAAGTCCTCAATAGTCAGTGGCCATCGCATTGAACAGGGCAGGTCTGCATTCTTGAAGCTGCACGTGACAGATTGATTTGAGCGAAGCCAGGAGAAGAAGGAATTGGCTTGTCTCATGTAATTAAAGGCCAGAATAGAGCTTGTCTTTAGGGACAGCTGGACCCAGGAGTCAGTCTTCCTCTCCCCTCTGACTTCTCCCTCTCCCCCTATCTCCTCCCACCCTCCCCCTCTTTCTCTTTATTTCTCTCTCCATTCCTACCTCTTTTCCTCTCGTTATCACCTCTTGGCTCCACATTCCTCTGATCTGGCTACACTCCTGGGCAGGCTTCTAAAGTGGCTGGCGTAGCTATTGGTTTACAAACTCATCAAGTAAAGGAGCGTTCTCTCTTTTCAACAGTTTCAGGTGACTTGCTGAGCCTGACAGGAGGAAGGGGTGCTCTGATTGGGGTTGTGTGTCCATCGGGGGGCGTGGCCAGCTGCCCAGAGTTGGGAGGAGGAGCAGTTCCCCAAGACCGAGGCAGGCAGAGCCCACAGACCTCCCCTCTGCACCCCAGCCCAGCACAGTCTCGAGGGTTGAAAACGCACATAGCTCTGCTCAGGTATTTCTGGTCATGTCGCCTCTGAATTGTCTATAATTTATCTGATCTTGCTCCTAAGCTTCAGCCCCACTGGGTAAGAGGGACAAAACCTTAAACTTTAAAAAATATCCCAATCTCGTGCTATTTAATATTTATTTTGGTTTAACACAGTTTAATGTTGTAAAACATGTTGTGTCTAAGTCACAGTTC
>NW_005871458.1:693707-695939 GCF_000147115.1 Myotis lucifugus | reverse complement strand
CTAAGCACGAGACCCAGGTTTCCGAGCCAGGAATGCCCCTTGCCCCTCTGCAGACAGCTGACTTAAAGATAAATTTGTGTCTTGAAAACTACTTTTAAATAATTCGTTCCAGCGAGAGAGATGAGACCTCTCTCGTTCTCTTTCTTGGACTGAAAACTGTTGCTGCACCCTCCCCTCTGTCCTCTCAGGCCACGCAAACATATAAAGAATGACAGGAATGTCACACACCTGTGTGGGGCTTTTGCCAGAGAGACCAAGCCCACAGAGAGACAGATCCTAACCTGCTCACACACACATGGGGAGGGGGCACCGTTGGTGTCTGGGGGAGGGCTCTGGGGGCTTCCCTCCCCGCCCCTCCCCGCCCCCCCCCGCCCCCAGGGGGCTGGAAGCCAATGGAAAAAAGGGAGGAAAGGTGCAACTCAGCCACACAGGGCAGGAGCAGGGGCACACACTGGGGTGGGGCCACCCTGCAGGTCCACTGATGCCAGGTATGTGAGATATGTGGGCTGCCACCCCGGGTGGTAAGTGAGTATTTTAGGCAGGACAGACCTGAGCTTAACTGAGCTGGGGACTCTCCCAGGCAGGAGTCAGTCACGAAAGAAGCAGTGCTCCCGAGGGCACTTCA
This sequence comes from Myotis lucifugus, assembly GCF_000147115.1. NCBI lineage: Eukaryota > Metazoa > Chordata > Mammalia > Chiroptera > Vespertilionidae > Myotis > Myotis lucifugus. Next base: position 695,314 of record NW_005871458.1, on the reverse strand, counting down.
CAGCAGGGAGAGGCAGGGGCAGGAGCCGTGGCCACCCCGCGGAAGGAGCAGCTGACAGCAACGGCATTGCTGGCTCAGAGCTGGGCTGCCAGACAGTGCCAGTGGAGGAAGGGCTACCCTGGGGAATTGCAGGGCCCTTCCCTCCTCCCACCCCAGCCTCCTGCCAGGGCTGCCAGCGAGGGAACCAAGAGCAGAGGGTGCAGGCGCAGCTGGGAACACAGGGAGAGCTGCGCCTGGGTTCTGGGCGCCTCTCCATGCCTGACTGGCACTTGGTAACTTCATAGACAGAAGGACTTTATGTGCTCAACCACTTGTTGCTAAAACTTTATATTATTTTTACTTCTGCTGCACTATTTTTTCAATCACCTGTTTATGGCAAGCGATACTGGTCGTCCACTTATGATGGTGCCAGAAAGTTTCCCTTTAAATGATTTCTTCAAGTTAAAAAGGAGAGAGTGTTATTGGAGGAGCATTCCAGGCCGCTGGAAGGACCCCAGTGGCACAGGAAGCGAAGGAGGTGAGGCAAGGGGCCCGCCTAAGCAGTGGGACACCTCGGGGTGTGACAGGAGGGCATGGCCAAGGCTGGTCCTGGGCGGTGGCCCTGAAGCAAGGGCCTGCTCCCTGGAAAATGGAACCTGAATCCAGCCAAGCTCTAGAGCCAGTACTCCAGCCCCTGGGGCAAAGGAGCAAGTCACACACTGCATCGGCCCTGAGGACAAAAGACCTGCTCCTCTGACAAGAAATGCTTTTTTAAAAAATTATATTTTTTTATTGATTTAAGAGAGGAAGAGAGAGATAGAAACATCATGAGAATCATTAATTGGCTGCTTCCTGCACGCCCCCCACTGGGGATCGAGCCCACAATCCGGGCATGTGCCCTTGACTGGAATTGAACCTGGGACCCTTCAGTCCGCAGGCTGATGCTCTATCCACTGAGCCAAACCAGCCAGGGGAAGAAATGTTTTTTAAAACAGCTCCTAGGTCCTCATCACACAAGCCCATCTGTGAAAATGCAGTTTTGAGGCAACATTTGATATGCAAATATTAATTTTATTAGTGCAATAATGACAAAGGGGTTAAATAAAGAAAAAATGTCATTATTCATAAAAAAATAAAAAGTCTGATGAAGAGAGAGATGCTTTTGAAAGCTGGGCTTGAGGACGTTTTACCCGGGAGCCACCAGCTGAGAGAGGCTGGAGCCCCACGCCCAGCAGGGGCTGGAACACACAGGACCACCTGGGGCTGGGTCACAGCTTCCAACCTCCCATGTCTTGCGCCTGGTCAGGGTGGGGATGCCCAAGCCATCTTCCTGCAGGCGCTGGGGCTTCAGGCTGTGGGAGGTGGGACCCAGGCGGGGACTGCAGCCAGAGGTGTGGGGTCACCAAGTCCTTGCAGCTGAGGTGTAGATGAGACCACCAAGGCTGAAGGGAAGAGCCCAGTGCTCCTGCTGCAGAATATTCTGTGGCCCTCTTGTCCACACAATAAAGCTCAGACTCTTTTTAATTTCTTTATTATTATTTTAAAATGTGGTAATATGCACATAATGTAAAATTGAACATCTTAACTGTTTATTTTTAATCTTCACTTGAGGATATTTTTCCATTGTT
>NW_005871458.1:638189-693607 GCF_000147115.1 Myotis lucifugus | reverse complement strand
GGTGGGTAGTGAACCTGAACCCAGGTACGTGCCCAGCCCAGGTATGACTCAAGCCACTGCCACTGACGATCCAATGGTGGATCAGAACAAGTCACACAGCTGTTTTCAGAAAGTCCACATGTTCCCGCAGAGTCACACCATCTGATGGGTGGTCGGGTCTCCAGGAACCCCAAAGGGGTTCACTGGGGCCAAGGTCGCAGGGAGATGTCTTCAGGAGTCTCCCAAATGGTCCCTGGCCTCCTCCAGCCTCTGGCCCTCTAGTCCCACGGCCTCCAAATGCTAACAGAGCCCACCCTCCTTGCTTCCCCAGGAGCTAGGAACAGCCTGTCCACTGCTGTTCGGGCGTGAGGCCCCCAGGGGCGGACACCCTGGGTCTGGACACCTGCTGTCCTCTCCTCCTCACACAGTGCCCACCTGCCTCCTCGTCCCCATTGCTCAGGGGCCCCGTGCATTCCTGACTCGGGGAGCGCTCTTCTGATACCACCATGGCCGGTCCCCTCGTTCCTCAGGTCTCCACACCACTGCTCCTCCCCAGCGGCGACCCCGTCGTCCCCCGGCCCTGGCTGCCGTCACATGCGATTATGTTTTCTTCACGCCTGTGACCCAGATGCAGTTACCTTGGTGTTTATTCAGTCTGGCCTACTATGTGATGCCTGCTCACAGAGCCCGTATGCCGTCTGCCATCTCATCACAATGAGTTGAAGGTGCTGGATTGCAGGCTAGCCTCACCCTCTGCCACCCAGACACCCCATCCACATGCCCTGCGTAGACAGACAGCCCCCGTATTAATAGCTGATGGTGTTAATACCCTCGGTGAGCCACGGGGTCGGCAATCAGAAGGCGCCTGCCTCCTTCCCGCGCTGTGCCAGCTGCATAATTACACTTGATCGCTGCACGGTGTGCGCTGATTGCAGCTGAGATGATCACCCGCTTTCCGGCTGGTGGGCTGGGGCCCTGGCACCTAACGAGGGTAATTGAGGCAGGGCTGATTGTACCAGAAAGCTGGAGGGGACCGAGCCACGGGAACAGGCCGCGTCACACCCAGACTGGACCACATTTGCTAAATTTGTTTCTGATGCAATTTCACGGTGATTATACTGATTTCTTTTTAGTGATTGAGCCTGGCGCAGAGCATGATGCCTGAGCCGGCTGTCAGAACGGGCCCAATTTGGAGCAGTATTATGACTTATGGCCTGCTGTCAGAGCTCACGGAAGGAAGACTGAGGGAAGGCAGGCCAGAGTGCTGCCAGGGTGCTCTGGGAACCTCCCTCCTGACTCACTGGGACCTGCCCTTACCACGGGCAACACCGGTGCGTCCCTCAGCATCCTGTCGATATGTTGGGGATAATTACCCCTACCTCACAGGCGCTGTGAGGTCCAAACCAGTTCATTCGCCGGCCAGGCTTGGACAGTGGCTGAACTACAAGTGAGCAATCAGCCTCTGTCACTGTCACTGCCTGGTGGTAGCCTGAAGATCAGGTAGAGCAGAACCAGATATGACCTTGGGGACACATCACACTTGTGTCCTCCAGACCCCCGCTTGCTTCATCCAAAACGATCACATCTGAGCCCCTGGGCAGGAAGGGCCATCCCTGTTGGGCGATGGAGAAAACAGGACCACAGCCAGCAAAGGCCGCACCAACACCTTCACCATCAGAAAAGCAAGCCATCATTTCATGGGGTTTGTGCTGGAAAGGCCAACATTCCCCAAACTGGCTTTCTCGGCTGCAAGGCTCCACACAGAGCTCCTGGCAGAGCAAGGCAGGGACACGCAGTGTTAGCCCCTTGCTGTTCAAGGTGGAGTCCTAGAACTATGGCCTCCGGTCACCAGAGCTTGCTGGCCACAGGCATCGGGACTGCCCAGGCCCTCTGTACCAGACCCTGCATTGTAAAAGGCCCCCAGGGAACCACTACTCTGAGCCAGGGGTCCACAACCCTGCTGCACGAGACCCTGGGAGCCTCTGAAAAGCACACTGCAGGGCCCCATGGACAACAGGCTCAGCTGGTTTCAAAGTGCCTCCAAGGCCCAGGCGCCTGCAGGTTCTTCGCACACAGAGCAATGCAGTCCCGGCCTGGGCAGCACACCTGTGGGGCTGCTGAAACCCTGGAGGCCAAGAATCAGCACCTGTGGCCACTAGTCCTAGCATAGCTGGAACTTCTGAGTAAGATGTGCTTGCAGTCTTTGGCACATGCCACCCCCACACCCCGAGAACCCCCCTCAGCAAGAAAAGCCCAGAGCCATGAGCTTTAGCAAAAATGTTTAATCTCTCCTTAATGTTTGTATTTACAAGTACTAAATCTGAAGAACAGTAAAATAGGAAATGACCGTGTATTTACACAACCTGTGGGCTGAGCGCCCCTTCAGCCACACTGCTCCTGGGAGAGGCAGTGGCAGGGGCGGCTCAGGCCGCCGAGTGATTGCTCTTCTTTTGGGTGGGGGCCCTGTGGCGGTAAAGGACAGCTAATTGTGGGCTTCATCTTAAAAATATCTCTCTGTAAATATATCTATTCTAGCGTGTGTAGCACCAACATGAGCCATCACATCCAGAACTGGGAGAAGAACCAGGGCGGAGGCTCTCAGCAAGGTCAGACCAGGGAGGGTGGGAACATCTAGGGCCCTCCATCTTGGGGTGACCCTGGCTGCTCCGCCCTGGGTCAGGGAGTGCAGGGCAAGCTCGAGGTATATTGAGAGGCCGGGCTCCCAGACCAAGGCATGAGCCGTCCCCGGGCACTCCTGAGACAAGAGTGGGGAAGGTTGGAAGGGACAGCCGGGGGCAGGACAGGCCATAGCAGCAGTGCCTGGGACAGGACGGTGTCCCTGCACAGCACTCCGTGCCGTGGCCCAGACTCCCTGGGTCTGCACAGGGACTTCACTGCAGAGTGGCACTCCATCTCCAGGCTCCTGCCAGGGCCCCACACCCCCCAGGCCAGTGCCAGAGCTGGGGGTCAGAGCCCCTGGCAGGACAACGCTTGGGAGGTGGTGGTACAGTGCCTGGGCCCAGGGCCTGGGGTGCTACAGAGCTCGGAGGACTGAGAGCCACTGACAAGAACTCAGAACCTAACTCCAAGACCTGGCGGGAAGGGAGGTGCGGGACCTGCTGCACCGAGCAGCCAGCAGGCTTAGAATCAGCTCGATCAGCTCATATGTAAACAGATATTGCTAAAGTGCTTGCGCCTGACAGGTGTGCGCTATTAGGTGGGCCGCCCCTCCTCCCCCCCGGAATAGCCTCGGGAGGTGAGCGCGGGGCTGTCTGCAGGCTGGGAGGCCTCAGGAAGGGTTGGAACTGGATTCTGAAGAGGGCAGAGCAGGGAACTGGAAGAACAGGGCTTCCACTGGAAGCCAGCATCCAGGGAAGACTTTGGAGGAAACGAGGTCCACACCCAGGCACAGCCAGGCAGCATCAGAGAGGAGCAGGGTGCACCCTGGGACTGGAATCCAGGCCAGAGCAGTGGCCACCAAAAAGCAAGCTTCATCTCTGACAGGTCTCAGTTCTGCCCCATGCTGGCCCACGGACGAGCCCACCGGGCTGCACGAGTGTCAGACGGGCTGCCTGGGCTCCAGCTACTCATCCACGGCAGCGGGAGACAGAGCCCTGCTCATCACCCACGGGGCGGGTGAGGGGGAACCGTTTTCCCCGGTTCCAGTCAGGTTCTCAGGTTCCCCGCTGCTTCCCCACGCAAGGGGCAGCCCTTAACCCATCTCCAAGGTGTGCAGCCTGGCCCATGCAGCTTAGCGGGGTCCTCAAGATGACGCTGGCCACAGTTAGCTGTCCCTTAAAGTCCATGGGAATCTTTAGTACCGTCAAAAAAGTGAACTTGAAGAGGGGGGCCGCTTGTCTGCTTTCACAAGTGACTAATTAAAAAACATTTTAAAAAGTGTCTAACATCTCTAGTATTCAACACTTGCAGTTTTAAAAAGATCAAGTCAGACTTAACGCTAGCACAGTCATGCAGGAACTCACAGCCCCTCGCCCTGGAAGCTGGGGGTGGGGGGCGCCAAGAGAAGTTCTCTCCTTTATACATCAAAACAAATAAAATAAAAAAAACAGGACAAACCACAGGTCGAGGGGTGGAGGCCTGGAGTGTTCCGCTCAGGGAATCTGGCCACTTGCTTCACGACCATTTGGTATTGCTTTCCCACTGCCTTAATTTTCTTATTCTAAATTGTTTGTAAAATTTCTCCTCCTCCAGTCAGCTATACAGGACCCCACTGGGGCTGGAGACTGAGGCTAGAGCCACATATATATATATACATATATATATATATACACACACACACATATATATACTAATGTACAGGTTTTGTTTTAGTTAAAAATTTGTTCTCTCTTGCTCACTGAAGGCAGGGTGGACAGAGCCAACCACCAGGCCCTCTGGTCACTGTGTCCTGCTCCCAGCCAGGCCAGAGTATGACCCAGGACCCTGCCCTGTTCCTGGCCACCCCAACAGAGTGCAGCAGGATTTCTTTGTTCCCCCTAAAGAACAAAAAATAGCCCCAGACGTCCCATTGCGTGTGAGGGGCCAGCATGCTGCTGAGATGCCAGACTGGAAGCCGCTGGAGGTGGATGTGGAGAGAGGGGGAGGCAGAGATGCAGGGAGGGAATCGGACGGTCGGGCTGCTCCCAGGAGCTCCACGCTGGAGAGCTGGCCCAGAGCGGATGCAGGGGAGGAATAAATAATGGGAATGTGCTCATGACTGGAGCTCCAGGCCCCAGTGGCCCCCAGAGGCACAGCCCTGAGGACACACAGGGAGTCGCTGAGTCCTTCTGGAATTCACCTGGGAGCGGGGGCGCTGCCTTCCTGCAGCCCCTCCACAGGAGGGAGCTGGGCCTCTCTCTGGGCGAGGTGCTCCTGCCTCCACCGCAGAGCACGCGGTGAATCGGAGGATGGTGGTGCGGTGCAGCAGCTAGCGTGAGGGTGGCAGGCGGGTGGCAATAGTCCAGACTGACTTCAGCTCACCTTGGCCAGGCCTGGCATTTAGCCTCCCCAGGCTGCCAGACAGGCTTCAGCCCTTATACTCTGCCAGGGAAGCCGAGAAGGCTGACCCCCTCCAGCCCCTCTTCCTGGCCCTTCTGGCCTCGCCAGCCTGGCTTCGAGGAGACAACCAGATTGGCATCCCTCCTCCCAGAGGGCCCAGCCTTACTCTCCAGGTCTTCAACAGTCACCGGCGTCTCCAAGGTCTCCAGCTGCAACCGGAATCCCCCTGCCCTGTGGCCAGCAGCTCTGGGCACGGAGGGTGCGGCAGGCACCGTCTCACCCACACCAGTAAGAACCAGGACCCCCAGCCAGGGGGGAGAGAGGCGGGGAGGACGCCAGCCTGCACGCCTGCCCCGAGCACACAGGCACTCGGCACACGTGGGGGAAGGCTGCCTCCAGGGACTTCCCAGCTTTGGCTGTCGTTGGAGGCCACCCTGCGGCCCTCTCACTCATCTCCCGTTGGGCAGTGGTGGCGGGTGGCTCAGCTGCTCAGGGCCATCGTGTCCACCACCTGCTCCAGCTTGCTCCGGAGCCGCTGCCGGCGAGCCTGCTCGTCCTTCTCCAGGGCCATCAGGATCTGCAGGGGCAGGCAGGGTGTTAGCGAGCCTGCCAGGCTCGCTAGGCTCACATGGGACCACCTCATAGAAGCTTGGAGGACTACACTCACTAAGCAAGTGGCATGGCAGGGGCTGGCGGGGCTCTGCAGCAGATACCTAATTCCATCCCTTCCACTGTGAGCTGAGGAACCTGGGTTTTGAACCTGGATCCCCACGTGACTGGTATGAAGACTGAGTCCCCCTGCCCCCTGGTCACTATTCCTACACTCGACCCACAAAACACCAGCCCCAAACAGGGCTCTGGTCACAGCCAGCCCTTCATGTCCTCTTGGTGCAGTTCCCCGCGAGGCTACTGGGGACACGGACATGCCGCCACCCCCTGGAGACCCTCCCTGCACAGCAACTCAGCCTGTTGCTCCCAGACTCCAGGAAGCAGGAGCACCCTAAGTCCACACTCCGGTTCCGCTGGTGCCTCAGCCTGCCAGCACGTCGCCTCCCACCACCTGTTTCTCTGGCCCCTGACAGTGCAGCTCTGCAGAGAACCTCTAGCTTCTTTGCTCTCCCTCATGAGCCCGAGGGCAGGCTTTAGTCTCCTAAGTCCACGCTCCGGTTCCCGCTGGTGCCTCAGCCTGCCAGCACGTCGCCTCCCACCACCTGTTTCTCTGGCCCCTGAGAGAGGGGGAGGCAGAGATGCAGGGAGGGAATCGGACGGTCGGGCTGCTCCCAGGAGCTCCACGCTGGAGAGCTGGCCCAGGCGGCATCTCCAGGTCACCCAGGATCTGTTGCTTATCCTTCTCAGCCCCAGGACACCTGCCCAACCTCACTTCCGAATACCCAGCCCCAGCTCTGAGTCTCAGCCGTCCTCTTCCTGCTCCGCACTCACCTCTAGGGCCATCTTGCTGCTGCCGACCCCCACTCGCTAACCCTGGAGCCTGAGTCTCTCCCGAGACCCAGCTCCACCTCAAACTTAAATGAAAGTCCAAGGCGGATTCCTTGGACTTTGCCACCTCCCGTAGTTCACTCCACCTTAAGTCTGGAGTCACACCCCATAGTCAGTCTGATCAGCAAGTCCTGATCCCTCCCTCCCATGGCCCAGCCCTTACATGGTCCCTGACTCCCCCTCCCCCTGGGCACCCGACAGTCAGATCACAGCTCTGTCTCCAAACCCTGATGGCCTGTCTCACAGGAAAGCCCAAGTTCCCCAAGGCCTGCACACCCAGCGACAGGCCCCTTGCCTCAGCCTGGCCTACCTCTCCCCCTCCTCCTCTCAGCCTCCTGGCCTCCATGGCCCTGTAGCCAGGCCCACTCTGGCCTCAGGGCCTTAGCAATGGCCATGCCCATCCTGCCTCTCCGGCCCTGTGTGCCCCAACCAATTCAGCCCACGAGTCAGCCCTCCTTCCTCAGGAAGCCCCAGCTCTGTGTAGCAGATGACAAGCAGACCTGCTGCAGGCTCACTCCAGGTCAGCAGAAAATGCTAAAGGAGGAAGGCTCTGGAGATGCCCGCTCAGGCCCATCAACCTTGTAATGCAAGCAGGTCAAACTCACAGCCCACATGCCTCATTTATTTAAGGAGGCATGTGGCCCGCCGGCCGCGAGTTTGACATGCTTGTTGTAATGGGTCCTTAAAGAACAGTCACTCACCAACCTGTGTTCTCCACTTTAGGAAGCCACTACAATCTGCTCCCCTGCTCCCCCAACCCCCCGTGCCCAGAAGCATGCTCCCTGGCCTGCTACAGCCCAGCCGGACCCTGCCAGGCCTGATGGACAATCAAACAGCGCTGTATCCCTGCCTCAGCACGTGAGGTGGCCAATGGGCAAGCAGATCGGAGGAGGCAGGCACTGGATGCAGTTGGCAGAAGGGCCCTGGGGAGGGAGCCCTGCTTGGCAAGGCCTAGTGAAGGGCTGAGCAGGTGGTGTGAAGCAGGCGGACTTGGGCAAGGCTGGTGTGCTCACCTCATCCTTGTACTTGGTGATGTAGGAGTAGATCTCATGCAAGGCGCTCATGCTGTTGAACTGGCTCAGGTGTAGTCGTGACTGCTCGGCCAAGTATGCACTCATGTCCTGGTCGCTGATGGCAGGCATCTTGGCAATATCAGCATAGTACCTGCAGGCAGATGGCTGGCGCATGAGCTGGGTCCCAGCCCTCCGCTGCCGCCCACCCCCTGCACACTCGCCGCACCTCTCCACCCAGCTCTTATAGTTGGGGATGTCCTTGGCGTAGAGCAGTTTGTTGGAAGGCGAATCCTTGCCCAGCTTGTGCTCAGAGGTGGAGCAGGAGTCCATGAAGGTCTGGGCCACCACCGACAGGCAGGCATCCGTGATGCTGCTCTTGTGGATGTCGAACACAAACTGTGGATTCTTGATCACGTTCACCCAGAAGCGCAGGGGCAGGCTGCGTGGGCAGGTCAGATGCATGGTCAGTACCCCTCCCAGCCAACCTGGCTCTGACTCTCTGTGACCATGGATTTCCATGCAGATGGGGAAATTGAGGCCTAGAGAGGGGCGAGGATTCTCAGGAGGTGAGAGCTGTCTCCTGCCACCCGCACTCCGGGAGGACAGTCCTCCACATGGTCACAGGCGTACACATGCACTCACACACGATCACAAGCCTGCTTCTGCACCAGAGGGGCTCCAGGGGACACATCCCACAGACATTTGACCTCTGTGCCCAAAATGCCACCCCTAAAACAGCCATCAACTGGGCTACTTGAGGCTGTTTAAATTGAAATAAACAAAGTTAAAAATTCAGAAACTCAGCTGCAGAAGTCACAAGTCAATGCTCAGTAGCCACACGGGGCCGACAGCCACCACTCTGGATCTAGAACATTCTGTCATTGCAGAGAATTCTCCTGGATGGTGCAGACCAGACGATGCTCCTTCCTTGGTGCCCCATGGAACCCCTCCAAGGCCCATGGGCAGCACAGGCCAAGCCCGAGACTCAGGGCTGCATCCAGGCTTGGGAAGTGGCAGCATGTGGAGACCAGAGTGCTGCGAGGGGAAAGGCTACCAGGGATCAGAGGGGAAGAGGCCAGAGGCCCAGGAGCTTCTCGGAGATGGGCCAGATGCTGCGGGGCACATGCTCAGGCTCAGGGAGACAAAAGCCGACTGAGAAGTGGGTGCTGGGGTGGAGTGCTGACTACCTGAGGGGGTGAGAGTCCCAGAGTGTTTGCTGTCACTACCACTGCTGTCCTCATCACTGCCAATGACTGGCACAGGCCTGGTCCATCAACTTCATTTCTCACACAAAGCCCACACTCACACCCTTGCACAGAGCCATGTGTGCAGACATGCAGGTGCCACAGCAAAGGGGCTCCTCTGAGCTGAAGCAGAGGCCATGCCCAGTCCCAGAGCTCGGGGGGCAGTGGAAGGCCCTCAGATGGGTGAATCAGGAAGGCCCACATGAAGAGGGTCTGACCACAGCAGGGAGAGAGCAAACCCAGGCCAGCCTTTCCCCTCACCCATCAGAACAGGGCACCCAGAGGACAGGCTGCTCAGACCCCGCCTCCCTGGCTGTGCCCCACCTGCCCAACTGCCAACCCCACTCCAAAGGTACCAGTTGCTCTTCCAGGTGTGGCGCACATCTGAGTCGTGTATCTGGTGCTGATCGGCCTGCTCGTCCAGGAAGTCGAACATATACTTGATGGCCAGTGGCAGGGCCGAGCCCCGGTGTGCCGTGCTAAAGATGGTCTCAAACAGGTCATCCACAAACTTCTGCAGCGTACCCTGCAGGCAGGAAAGGCACAGAGCTCCAGGGCACCACCGGCAGCCCCTAAGCTCCTTGGTGACCTGGGCAGCTGGCTGTGCTGCGCCCACGTCCCCACCGCCTGCCCATCCAGGCCTACCTTGGTGGCCAGCAACCGCGTCAGGTAGATCTCTGAGACCATCTTGCTGCCACGGTCACCCTCCCGCTGGTCCAGGTGGTCGTGGTTCTTGACCAGGTGCCACAGCTTGGTGCCGCTCTCCAGGTCAGGTGTGATCATGGGTGTGCGTGAGCGCAGGCTGTCGGGGCTGCTGGCTGTGCGTAGCATGCTCTCTGCAGGCACCACACAGTCAGCTGGCAGGCCCACTGCCTCCAGTACCCACACCCTGCCCTGGCCCTGGCTGGGCAGCCTCGGACTAGAAGCTCCTCTGTCTGAGCCTGTTTCCACCTCTGAAAACTAGGGTCCTCAGCCCCGGCTACCTGGGTTGTGAGGGACAGAGGATGACATGTTGTGTATGGGTGTGTGCTACAGGGGAAAGGTGAAGCCTCCAAACGGAGGGAAAGGCTGTGTCCAAGTGATGGCCCATGATGTGCCCCTTCTGACCTCGGCATGGCCCTGCCGCAGAAGGGCCCAGGGGAGGCGTGCTCTCCAGGCCAGTGAGCCCTGCCCGCTGCCCCACCCGACCTCTCACCATATCTGCTCAGGGACTTAGTGAAGGTGGACGAGTTGGAGATGTTGTAGGCCGATGTCTGTTTGGGCACCAGAGCCACCGAGGACCCATCCGTCACCTGTGGGCAGAGGGCCGGGAGACTCATGACCCACCGCTGGGAGCTGTGGTGACACCTCCAGTCCTTCCCAGTGCTGTGCTGGAGGCCAGTAACCTCACCACTCTGAGCCCCAGTCAGGTGGCAGGCCCACTGCACCCAGCACCCACACCCTGCCCTTTCCCACCGCAAAGGGGCTCCTCTGAGCCGGAGCAGAGGCCATGCCCAGTCCCAGAGCACGGGAGGCAGTGGATGCCCCTCAGATGGGCGAGTGGCCAAGGGCCACGTGAAGAGGGACTGACCATAGCAGGGAGAGAGCAAACCCAGGCCAGCCTTTGGTACACCTCCAGATGAGCCCAGTGGTGGGACTGGGAAGGTAATACATGTGACCCATGTCCCTCTTTTTGCCAACATCTGCCGCCTATACACAACCAGGGGCTGGACACCAGCTTCTGCACTGCCTTGGAGCCTGAGGAGAGGCTGAGCCATGGCCCGAGGGTGGGAGGTGCAGGGTCACCTGATAATGAGCCAGAGTATTCAACCTCTTCCAGTCGTTGTCAATCTTGGTGGTGACATCCTCATCCTGCAGGATGATTCGCGCCATGCGGCCCTGGCGCCACTCTGAAGAGAGGAAAACGGTGAGGGGTGGGGCCGCAGGCAGGTGCCTCATTTCCCCCTTTCCTTGGTCTCCCTCTCAGCCCAGGAGCACGGGTGTCCCAGGGGCACTTAGTGCAGAGCCTCCTCCCTGCCTCCCTCCCAGCAGCTCGCAGCCTGGCTCAGAGCAGGAAGCATGTGCCCCCAGCAGCAGCTGTCCCGCCCCAGGCAGCTGACCCCCACATAACACCGGCCTTTGAGCTCTAGGAAGCTCTTCCAACCCCTCAGCCTGGCACTGAAGGCCTCCATGGTGGTGCCCCCACTTCTCCAGCCACATCTATGGTGGGACTCCCTAGTCCCAGGCCTGCTGCTCCTCCTCTGCCACCTCTCTCAGCTCTGTGGGTACCCCTACATGCCCAGCTCATGAGCCACAGTGCCACTCCCTGCCCCAACTCCGATGGCCCACTGTCCTCCTCCAGTAAGTGGGAACCCCAATCCCTGACCCTTACCTGGACAGGGTGGCTCTCTAAGTGTACTCCCTGATTCCATCCTCAACCCCACCTGCCTCCACCCTGCCCTGCCCACATCCAGAGCTGTTGGAATTACATCCCTTCCCTCAAGCCCTCACACCCCTCCATGGCCTCCAGCACCCTCCACCAGCAGCCAGTGCCTGGCCTGGAACAAGAGGCCCTGCTTGAACTTCTCCAGCCCCTACACCCAACTCCTTGCACACCTTGGGAGGCGCCACCTTGGCAGGCCCATTGCTCAGAACCTCAGCACGGCCACACTGCCAAATAGCATGGAGCCCCTCCCTCACTCACCCAGGTCCATGTCCCCAGTCTTGGGCCGCTGGGAGTAAGGCACACCCTTGTACACAGCGTCCAGCAGCTTCTCCTTGACCTGCGTCACTGTGTCGCAGTTTAGTCCCTTCACTGGCACCTCAGGTGCGTTCTCGTTCTCAGGGTTCACACAGTTCAGGGTCTGGGGGAAGAAGGGGTGCAGCATCAGCACTCACCTCTCAGGGAGTAGGCCTGCGGGAGAGCATGGGTGGGGGGCAGGGCAGGACGCTGGGCCTGCGCTCACCAGCATCTTGTAGTCGATCTGCTGCCGGATCAGCTTGTCCTCACTCAGGGAGTAGCGTGCCTCACCCGTGATGGCATCGATGGGGCCCTTCTCCATCTGCTGCTTGATGGCGCAGTACAGCATAAACAGAGGCTCCCCTGCGCACTCCTGTGGCACAGGTGAGAGGGCAGTCAGGCTGCAGCCAGGACCCCAGGGGCTTCCAGCCCTGCCCACCCGCCCCCACCCTTCTGGTGCCTCTGCACCGTTCCCGCAAGGAGAAATCAGCAACATTTTCAAATTCTTCTAAGAAGGCACGTAGAAGCCTGGTTCCAGAGCCCAACAAAGACTGTGCAAGAGAGTAAGTTAAACAGACCTGCTGCCCCTATGAATGTTGACGTGAAAACCCCAACGCGACCTTAGCAAAGAGTGTCACGAGGACAGCAGAAAACGCGATGTGGCCACGTGGCCTTCATGCCAAGGAAGACGAAAGCCCTGAGTCCCCCCAGCTCAGGCCTCAGCGGGTCCACTGCCCCAGTCCCTAGCCAGTGCCCTAGCACCCCACTTGCTGGAGCCTGAGGTGCCAACACTGTACTCTGGCCCCCCATGGACCACGACATGGGCAACCCTGTGCCATAGAGAACTTGGTATGACCTTGATTTGTTGGCTGTCAGGGGCCCTCCTAACTGGGACCCCGCCACTGCAGGTAGAGGGCTGCCCCGCTCCGTTACTCGCGAGGTGAGGATGCACCGACACAGGGCAGTTCACCAGCACTGAGGGGCACAGAAGTCCAGAGCCACGGTGCTGTGGGGCGGCCTCTGGGCATTCTGTGAGGGTCTGCTCTGCTCCCACCCTGACCATTGCCCCCCAGCTACCACATCGCAGCCACGAAAGCTGTCTCCTGCTCTTCCAACCACCTAGTGTCCCACCTCAGGGCCTGGGCACTGCTGTCCCTGCAGCCAGCAATCTCTCCTCAGGTCTTCACTGGCCCTTCTGGACTCCACCCAATCTGCCTTCTCAGAAACAGCTCCCGCTGACCACCAGGCCAAAGCTGCTGGCCCTCATCACCATCAGGGCCCTGCTACAACCTCCGGCTGCTGTTGCTCTCTGTGAGGCTCTCTCCCAGCTGGCGTGGAAGCTGCCTGAGGGCCAGAGCACGGCCGGCTCACCCACATTACATCCTAACACCTAGCACGGAGCCTGTGTATGCCTGGGGCTCCAGACACTGCTGGACAACAGATGCCATGAGTGAAAACAGTTGTTGAAGGAAGAGGCTCATGTCCTTACAGCAAAGGGAAGAAAGCCAACATCAGAGCTCACCCGTCCTGTCTGCCCCGGGCTGGCCCTGACTGCAAGAGCCACGCCTCAAGGGGCCCGAGTGTGGGCACAGGCTCCAGCACTGCCTTGGCCCCCGATGGGTGGAGTTCAGGAGTGTGCTCCAAGGAGGCAGCATCCTGGCCACCCCACCCCCTCCGTCACACAAGCAGCAGCTCTGCCCCATAACCAGATGCTCTGGGCACCTTGTTAGCATCTGCAATAATTAAAGAAACAGCCCCAGACTCTCCGACATGCCTACCTCTAAATTATGTTTCATTTGCAAACTTGACTTCATTAAGTCAGCTGGGAAGAAGGCAAGAATGGGTGCAGATTAGGATGCAGTGCCATTAATAGCTGCCTCTTCCTGCAAACCCCATCCGAAGGGAGTGGCTGGGGGACAGACCAAGCACCCGCCCAAGGCTCCTCCCCTGCTTGCACCGCGCAGAGGAGAAAGGGGTATTTCTAAAAGTCAGAAGGAAGAGGTTATTGGCCCAGGGTGACACAGTGAATAAGGGAAGCCAGGATTCTAACCCAGATCCATCTACCTCCAAAGTACCTAGTCCTCAAATGCCAAGTGTCCTCAGAGGGCGTACGCTGAGCCGGCTATCTATGCCTGGCCCAGCCAGCAGGCTCCCCAGTGCTGGCTCCAAACGCTCTTGCAAAACCTGCCCAGATTGGGCAAAGTAGGAATGGAAGATCTAAGGCCAGGAGACAGGAAGGCCCAGAACCCAAGGACCTCTAGTCCTACCCTCCTTGGGCCTCAGTTTCCTATAAAGTGAGGGAAAAGGATGTCCTCAAATGCCTTCCAGCCCCAGCTCTGAACATGCAGAAACTACCAATGAATTTTCAAGTACAAAGATAATACAAATATAGTCTATTCTATAAATGATGTTAGGACAAGTGTTTCTCCACTTCGGAGGGGGGAGGGGGAATCAAGTGGGAGCCTACCTCACAGAGTACACAAATAAAAATCAATTCTATGAACAACACAGGAGTTATACAAAATGGAAACTTTGTATTTTAAAAAAAACCTGTATAAAATACTGGAAGAAATAACTCTAAAAAAGCAAAAGCAATTAAGGATAAAAAAAAAGACATTAAAAAAATAAAAGTGGCCAATCAAAAAAGGATGCCCAAGTTATTAGAGAAACAGTAATTAAAGCAACCAGCTGGCAAAGATGAAAAAAGAAAGCTGATAAAGTAGGTGTTATCCAAGGCCTGGGTAAGATTCTAAAACACTGAATCGGTGCAACCCTTTTTTGCAGGACAACTTTGCAGCATATATTCCAATAAAAAATGAACATGCCTGATCACCTACAATCATCGTTCTGGACATCCACTTCAGCATGAACACGCAAAGATCACTGATCAGCATGCTGGCCACAGTGCAGGGCACAGAGAGGAAAAATGCAACCTCTCCTACCACCTCGGGCAGCACAGCACTCACACTGGGAACATTATGCAACTGTTAACAAGAAGGAAAACGGGCCCTGACCAGTTTGGCTCAGTGGATCGAGAGCTGGCTGCGGACTGAAGGGTCCTGAGTTCGATTCCAGTCAAGGGCATGTGCCTTGGTTGCGGGCACATCCCCAGTGGGGGGTGTGCAGGAGGCAGCTAATCGATGTTTCTCTCTCATCGATGTTTCTAACTCTCTAACCCTCTCCCTTCCTCTCTGTAAAAAATCAATAAAATATATTTTTTAAAAAAGAAGGAAAACCACCTGCAGAGGCGGCCACCACACCTTTGCCCGAGGAGGGGAAGCACAGTGCAGTGCAAAATGTATGGCCCTAAAACGGAAAGGACCTGTAGGGAAGAAAAGGTACAACACCAGGGTTTCTTCTTACTAGACGCTATTTATAGATATTTGCTTCCCAGTTCAGAACCCAGCGTGGGAGGACACACATCCCAACACTGATGGTGGTTACCCCAGAACGGGAGGGGGAGGGGGAACGGCTCAGCCCTTTACACTCACTCTGTGCTGTCTAGGTATCTAAAATGAACATGGGTTACTTTTCCAGTTCAATTTTTGTTTGTTTCTTAAAGACAGTAAAGAATGACAGGGATTGGGGTGTTTAAAAACAATGTATGGCACACTAAAAAGAAATGAACTTTCAAGCCATGGGAAGACATGGAGGAACCTCAAGTGCATATTACTACATGAGAGAGGAGTCTGAAAAGGCTACATACTGTATGATTCCAACTACAGGACATACTGGAAAAGGCAAAACTGTGGAGACAGGGAAGTATCAGTGGTTGCTAGGTGAAGAGGTGGCCCACAGGCATCTAGGGCAGTGAAATTACTAATACTGTAATGGTGGGTGCAGGTCACTACCATTTGTCCAAAACCAAATGTGTAGCACCCAGGGCGAACCCTCACGTGAACTATGGCCTTTGGGGGATGTTATTTTAACTTAGGTTCATCGATTGTGACCAATGCACCACTCTGGTGGAGGATGTAATAATGGGGAGGCTGTAAGAGGGCACGTGATACATGGGAAATCTCTGTAATTTCTGCTTGATTTCGCTGTGAAACTAAAATTGTTCTAAAAAGTGTACCAAGTCAAAGTATGGACCAATGGAGAAAAAAGCTGTTATCACGAGAATTTTTTATTTATTGATATGAAATGGAGATGTTAACTAACCTTACCTTTGTGGTAATCATTTCCCAATAAATGTAAATCAAACTCTTATGTTGCATACCTTAAACTTATACAGTGATATATGTCAATTATTTCTTACTGAAACTGAAAAAAAAAAAAAAAATAATACAGTGCACTCATCCCTCTGTACTCACGGTGACTGGTTCCAGGACCTCCCCCATAGCAAACTCGCAGATGCTCAAGTCCCTTATATAAAGTGGCATAATATCTGCATATAATCTACAGACATCCTCCCATTTACTTTAAATAACCTCCAGATTACTTATAATACCTAACACAATGTAAATGCTGTGGAAATAGTTTTATACTGTATTGTTTAGGGAATAACGACAAGAAAAGTCTGTACCTAATCCAGTGTAGATACAACCATCATAGGCCTAACTACATAGTAACACGTCAGTAACAATGTAACATCTCTTTTCCTGAATATTTTTGATCTGTGGTTGGTTGAATCCATGGATATAGGACCTGCAGACACACAGGAGTGACCGTATACACTGAAAAAACCAAAACAGTTGTGGCACAAAGTCAGTGGCCAGCTAATGTAGACGGGAGGAGCCTGAGCCAGTGCCGGGTACCCCTCCTGCAGAACCAAATGGCTCTGGGCCAGTTCCTCCTGCCCAGCACCTCACACATCCATATCGTGAGGGGCAAACATGATATGGGAGTAGGGGGGTGCTCTGAGCAGATCGAAGCACACCCTGGCCCTGCTCAGCTTCTTCAATGGAACCCCATAAGGGTGAGCCAGTCAGCTTGGCCTGTACTCCCAACACTGCCTTCCCACTCCCTTGGCCAGCCCTGGCCTCCTCTCCCCCTATCCGATACCCGACCCGATCCTCCATGAAGTAGCCCCCACCCTCGAGCCCACAGCAGAGCTTCCTGATAGCAGCACCCACTCAACCGCTCTGCCTTCAACCCCCCGTGCCGGCCCCACTTGCCTACTTCCTGCAGCCTGACCCTCCACCTGGCATCCCACAGCACACACCCAATCCAGGCCTCGGACTGGATTTGTCAAGCTGGGACCCCTTTCTCCGCCTGAGGAGCCTCAGGAGCAGACGGGTCGATGAAGCTAAGGCAGCTCAGACCCAGTGGCTCGTGTCCTCTAAACCTGCTTCTCTTGGCTTCCAGAGTGCAATTCAATGAGCGTGTAAATACATCACCGTCTCACAGAATTTTACAGGAAATGCACAACTTTTCCTTACAGGCTCCCAGCTCAGCATAACAAGAACCCCAGCATTTACTGGACACTCTCCACAGGCCTGGATTTTCCCAGATGAGCCCTGCACAGCCTGTCTCCCTGTCCACACAGTACCTCACCCCCACCTCAGAGCCGTCGCTCCCTCTGCCTTGCTAAGCAACTCCCTCCCTTCCTTCCTCAAACCTCACCCACCCCTTGACATCTGCCCCTTTTCACGTGTCCCGACTCCCATTTACCCTCTCTCCCAGCCAGGCAGGACTCTGCTCTGGGCACCTCTACGCCACCAGGGCCTGGGCCCAACAGCATTGAGTGAAGGGCTGAAGGGCCCCTTGGGTGTCCCTGATTCAGTAAGGACACAGGAAACAGAGGTCCATGGCTAAGAAGCAACCATGAGGATATTCAGGCCACTAGGCTCCACTGCCCATCATGCTGGCCATCTGCAGAACGTCTACAGAGGTCAGAGAAATGAGTGGAACATGTATGAACATACACCTGGGGACAGAGGTCAGAAATGAGCGGAACACGTATGAATATACACCCCAGGCTTGGCCTGGGGCCCACTGTCCCCACCTTGTGAGTGTGTCTGCCAAGCCTTCAGATTTCAAGGGAAACCAGATACCTGGGTCTGAGCGATCTCCCACTCTCTACATGCAGCCACACCGGATCCACCTGGACCCACGTCTGGCCTGGGGCTGCAGTTTGTGCCCTCTGCCTCTACCCCTTCTGAGGACGGCCTCCGGTCAGGGCCCGTCTTCTAGGGGTGAGGGACGCTCCCAAGCCTGAACCGGGGCTTGTTTGTGCAGCTTCTCCCCACAACGAGAGCCACCAGGAGGCCCCAGGTGTCTCCCCAGGCTGGCCCAGCCTGGGTGCTGGACACATGGACTCCCTGCCAGGTTGTCCCCCCTCATCCTTAGCTCGAAGCCATGGGTACAGTGCAGAGACCTGGGCCTGTATTCAAACTCCAGCTCAGCCGCACACTAGCTGAGGCCCAAGACAGCTTGCCTCAGAGCTGGGGTGTCCACTCCTGCCTTGGTGGCTGGGTGAGGCCTGGACAGTCTCATGGAGACAGGAGAGGGGCCAATGGGTCCATGTCCTGCGGGAGTCCACTCTGAGCCACTCTGGGCTGAGACTGTGCATCTCTGGCCTCCTTTTTCCTCACACCCATTCATCTGTCCCCAACACCCTCTTGTCGTTCTCTCCTCCCCAGCCCACCTACCTTGAGGAATTTGTACAAAAGGAAGGTGAACCAGTTGGTCAGCATCTTCTCTGCTACTGACTCGGTCCTGGAGACAGACAGAGGCAGGGTGACATAACTTCCACTGCCAGGCCCACACAATATGCCCACCCCCACCATCACCCCTTCCTACAGCACTAAAGGCACTCATGGGCTGGGGAGCTGTGGTGGAGACCCCAGCCCTCGGCCCCAGAAAAGGCCTCTGAGCATGACTCAGGCCTGACACTGATGGCCCCAGAGTGGAGCTCCATGCCCAACATACCAGGTCACCACTACCAATATCTGGCCAGAGGAAACCAGAGCTTCCCCCAGAGCCGCTACAGTAACGCCCCAGGCCGAGCACCCAGCAGGCCTTGGTGTCTGCAGGTGGGAGGTGTGGGCTCACCGCCGCAACAGCAGCTTGGGGTGGTTCTTGCTCTCGAGGTTCTTCTCAATGAGGTCAGACAGCAGCTGCTTGAGCACGCCCGTGGCATACTCCATCTCGCCCTGCAGAGCTGTCATGATGAGCGAGGCCACGTTCCCACGGTCGCGCATGGAGAAGCTGCGTTGGGCCTCCAACGTGCGGATAAAGGTCAGCAGGAAGTGCTTCTTGGTCAGCAGCTGCCCAAACAGTGTCAGTGATTTCTCCACATTGGCCTGTACCTGGGAGGACAGGAGCTTGCTCAGACCCACAGCAGGGTATCCAGTACTGTCATGGAGGGGAGGGGCAGGGCAGGGCCAGAGGGCAGGGCAGGGCCACAGAGCAGGCCTCAGAGGCAGGTGATACCCTGACAGGTGTCCAGGCCTCAACAGTCCTCAGCAGAATGGATGTAGCCTGGCAGCTGCCTGAGATACCCACTCCAGACAGAGACCCAGGCATACCAGCGTCAGTGAGGGGTGTAGAATGAGGGCCTGTTCCTGCCACCATCTAGCAGTTTGGAAGAACAACCCAACACCCCATCTGCTGGGCACTCACTCTGCTCTTGCCACAACCATCAACCCAGAAACCACCCTCCCCACTTCATGGAAGATGCCTGAAGTCCAGTGGGGAAAGAGGCTTATTAGGGCCACATGGCATGGAGGTGGGAAGAGAGGTGGGATGCAGGCGTGGCTGGTTCTCTTATCTGTACCAAGGCTTGTCAGGCAGAGGCCACCAGTGACACCTGGCTCCCAGCTCAGGCAGACAGATGGCAGGTCCCAAGAAGAACACACAGTCACAGCTATGAAAGCAGCCGGACCAGCACAGCAGATAGCAACATCAGGAGAGACCTGACAGAGGACATGGAGCTCCCAACATGCAGCAATCCCAGGGAATGCCTGGGCCCAAGCCAGAGTGACAGGAAATCTTTCAGGTTCAGCCTAAGAGGAAACATCCCACCAATGGAACCACACAGGTGAGCAGGCCCCCAACATGCAAGGTGTGCAGAGAAGGGATGCCCTTGGCTAGAGAACATGACAGAGCTGATCTGCAGAGCCCTGGCTATTCCCAGCGAGGAACTGGGCTCCTGGCCTGCCTGGGAGGCCCCTAAAGATGTGTTGCGCCAACAGCCAGGACTCTGACAACATCTTCAGAGAAAAGCCCAGCTCTGACGGCCTCCATGCTTCCTCGGTCACGCGTTCCTGCCCCAACAGCCACAAGAATTCCAGCTGAGCACTCACACCTGCCAGCATACATTGGCTGGGCTCCTGCCCAGTGAGGCTTGGCATTCAGAACCACTAGGAGACAGACCAGGTGAGCTGCAGGGTGTATGAGACGGACTAGAGGGCTCCACAAAACCAAGGCGGCCCCAAGGAGCCCAGTCACTGGGATGGTTTGCTGGGTTGTGACTCTCCCACCCCAGACCCCTTCCTGACCTTCCTCCTTGCTTCCCAGCTCCCCTCCCTACAGGCTCAAGCCATCCATCAGGACCCTCCAGCTGCCCACCAGCACCCCAGGAGCCCCTCGGTGGATGCGGGATGAGCCCCGGCCAGCAGCCCACCTCCATCTCCTTGAGCACTGGGTGGTCCTCAATCCCGGGGAAGAGCACCCGCATGGCGTACGTCCTGTAGTCGAGGAAGGGGATGCCAGCACCATCCAGGTCATTGGTCAGCTCGTGGATGTCCGTCTGCAGCTCTGCAAAGGCTATGGCCAGACCAGGAATCAAGGCGGGTGCCCCACTGGCCTCCAGGCTCCCCGACCCCCACTCAGGGCCAGGCTTAAACGCTGGCTCTGCTGCTCACTGGTTGGGTGACCTTAGGAAAGTACTGCACCTGCCTATGCCTCAGTTTCCCTGGTCCTAACACAGGGACAAAATCCCTTTGTTTCTCTGAGTCATCACAGGATTAGTCAAGATGAGAGCAGAGAAGGTACTGGACAAGGCCCAGGTACATGGAGCTCCCAACATGCAGCAATACCAGGGAATGCCTGGGCCCAAGACAGGCATTCACCCCTCATACCGCACACTGGCATGTGGGGGTGGAGTAACAATGGGTGTCAGCTCTTTGCCACCTGAGAGAGCACCAACTGCCCACCCTGGTTCCCCTGGACTCAGCCGCCTGGAAAGAGAAGGGTCATGTCCAGATGAAGGAGATGGTGGGCAGCAGAGGTGCCAGGACCCAGGGGCTGTGCAAGCTCCCCAGCCCTCCACCCTGACAGCCACCAAATGCACAGCTCAGGCCTGCAGGCCGCTACACTGCCCACCCACTCCAGGCGGCTCTGCCTCTCTCAGAAACAAGGCAGGCAGGTGCAGGCCCTGACGGAAACATTCCAGAGGTGTGAGGTATTGACCCTGCAGCAGCCCAAGGGATGAGCTATCGGATCAGGAGACAGAGGAGTGCCTGGCTGGCTCTGAGCAAGTTTAACTAAGAGCCGGGCCTTCATCTCTTCAGCACGGCTGCCGGGCGTTTGTTTATCTCTACCTGGCTGCCCCGGGGTGCCCACCAGCTATTGCACCTACACACGCTGGCAGATTAAGGCTTCATGCACACCCGCCTCAGTGGACAGCCGTCCGTGCTCCAGTAGAGGTTCCCGCCTGCAGAACTCCCCTCTGGTCCCTGCACACCTGCTTATGTCCCATCAGTGGCAGGCAGGTCTGTCGGGGAGTGAGGAGGCTCCCAGGACTGGCAGGGTACTCGGCAAAGGGATACCTTGGTCCCATTCAAGTTAACAACTGATGACAGGCTCATTATGACCTCGAGGCCCTTAGGCCTGCCCTAATACTTAGCTCCTTTTCTTCATTCACATTTAGGAACACTGCTAGTGTCTGCCTTCTAGAACTGTGAGCATTCACTAGCCAATATCAGCAAAATGCTACGGTTGTGCCTAGCACCTCACAAACATCCAATAACATGATTATCACCAGTGCTGCTGTTCACCCCTCCTAACATCCCCAGCTCCTTAGATGTTGCTCAGAGACATGCACAGAGCCCGAGACCAGGAGTGGGTAGGGGCTGGCCTGTTGCTGGGGACCTAGCCCTGAGGCACCATCTCATACCTAGCCAGGGAAGCCGGCCATCATGGGCCAAGGCACATGCATGGTAGCTGAACCTAACCCTCAAGTGACCACTGTACAGCCCATTGCCCATGGCCCCAGCCCCCACTTCCCTGCTGCCAGTACTAGGTCCCACCCACCCAGCCAGCAGTGCTGCCCTCAACTCTGCCAGGGATGAGCCATGGCACCTCGAGCACACTGGCCTTCCTATGAAACATCAGGAAGAGACAGAAAGCCCATGGGGATGCCCTCTGTTCCAGCTTGCTGACCCGCTAGCCACTGCTCACACAATTCCGACATCTGTGGCCTCTGCCTCCAGAACTCCCCACCTCCCCGCTTCTCTGGACCACCTTCACCTGCCCCTGGGGTCCACCCACTTTCCATCAGGGGCTTCAGAGTCACAGGCTTAGGGAGCACGTGACCAGGTATGACATCAGGAATTGGCCGGAGTTGGGCACAGCAGGGAAGCTAAGCTCACCCACTATGGCCATCTTGTCACCACAGGGAGTGAGGAGCCCCAAGACGAAGAGATTCCTGACAGGCTTACATTCCGGAAGCCAGCGTACTCTGCACTTCCCCTGCAGAAGCCAGTCAGAGCTGATTTCTGCCATTCACACCCAGGGTCAAGACGTACACATGCCCATCCTCAGAGGACTATAGCCTGACTCCCCGAGAAAGGGCTCCTCAAGGACAAAAGCCACCCCAGGCCAGGGTCTGCATGTGCTGAGGGATAAAGAAAAGGCCTACTCAGCACGATGCTTGGCCACAGGCATGGAGCCACCACGCTAGCACGAGCATGCAGGCAGCACTGCCCTGCAGGCTCTGCACAGGCCATCTGGCACTCACAGCCCCCAGTGAAGTGGGCACTGGCACTACGCCCATCCTACAGATAAGGAACCGAGACACCCATGATTATGTGTCTGTCCAAGGTTCTACAGCCAAGATGGGGCTCAGACGGCTAGAGTCTGCATTGTAAGCAGCACCCCACAGAAGCCATACCTGCCCCAAGGCCCCAAGGCTCCAAGGCCCCAGGCCCCAGTGAGGCCCCTGCTTGCCTCACTGGGAACAAGCCCAGCACAGTGAGGCCATCAAGAATGTTGCAAACTGAGTGGAGTTGGCAGGCAGGCAGCCCCTGGCTCAGAAGCAGCAGCACCCCAGCATGCCCTACATTCCTGGAACCACCCCCCCTCCATGTTTCCCCACCCACAGCTCCAACAGACCTTCCTTGCATTCGAGGGCCACGCGGGACTCCAGGTTGTCCATCTGGAGCTGCAGCCGCTTGAGGGTGCGGTCAGCATCACGAGACTTGCGCTTGTAGGCAATGAGCACCCCCACGATGACAAGCAGCAGGAGGCCCCCACCCCCGCCGATCCCCACGATGGCGGGCAGGGTCAGCAGGCTGTCTGAGTACATCTGCAGCATGCCCGGGGAGAACTGGAAGCCACCAGCCTGGACCTGGAGGTGAGGGTGCAGGCTGTTCAGAAGGCGACATGCCCACTCACAGCTCCTGGGCCCACACTCTCAAGATCCCCACAGCATCTGCCCCTGGCCTGGACTGCTCAGTGGGGATGGGGACACTGGGGACCCAGGGTAGGTACCAGGCCACCAGGCGTACATGGATTGGATGAGGGCCAAGTTCGGGCTTGCCTGGAGCTGGGCTCAGTCGCAGAGTTGGGGTTGTCACAGGTAGGACTAGGTCAGCGGGTCAAAGACATGAGGGACCCAGTAACCAGAGCCAGGGCTGAGGCAGAGATCACCGGGCTATGGACATACCGTGACCTTGTGCTCCCCCGTGAGGTTGGGTGACTCGCAGAGTAGCTGCGTCTCTGACACTGTGAGGATGCAGGGCGTGGAGCCAATGAGCACCGTGTAGTTGAGCCTTGAGTTGCCAGGTGCAGGTGGTAAGAGATTCCGGCCCTGGGGGTGGAGGGTGATGAGCTAGAGCCCCAGTGGCCCTTGCCTCACCTGCACCCCCACTCCTGCCCACTGAGTGAGGCCCACCTTGAGGATGAGTGGGGAGCCAGGCTTCAGCTCCAGGAGGCCCGTGGGGCTAAGTGGCTCCAGCACGGGGTCGGGAAAGTAGAGGAAGGAGGAGGAGTTGAGCACAAGCAGGGCGCGCACGTCATCCATGACAAAGCCCAGCTCTTCAGGCCGCTCCCCCAGCTCGGGCGGGCTGCGGGAAGGGTTGTCCACCGATGGGGCCTGGCACACCATGGTAGTGTCGTTGTACACCAGGCAGTTCTGGGGACACAGGTGCGAGGACACTGGGCCAGCTGCTCTGCACATGGAGCCCGGCCCTGGCAGGGCCAAGGGGCTGCCGCCACATATGCACACCCAGAGACCAGGGATGGCTTCTTTCCCTGGGGCCTCCGAGCACAGCAACTGCCAAGGTAGCTTGGGTTGTCCGAGGAGGGGGAGGGGTATGGGGAGGGGCAAAGACTCACGTTCTCCCTCTCGACACCTCCATACTTGGCCCGGATGCGGGGTTCTCGGACAGTGGCCAGGTTGGTGCCTGTGACTGTTAGGAGGGTCCCTCCACTAGAAGATGAGGGGATGAGGGGTCATGGGGTGAAGCTCTCTGCCCCAGCCCAGCACAAACAGCTGGGTCCCGACACACCACCCAGCTTCCCAGAAGACATAAGCAAGATACAATCTTTCAGCACCAGAACTCAGATTAAATCAGCCACATCTGAGGACAGGGATCCATTATCCTGAGAGCTGTGGCTGGAACATCTTTATTCTTTTTTTTTAAAGAGTGCAACATCAGAGTTTAGAGAAATTTTTGTGTAACACCATTTTCCAGGTTGCTGCATCTACAGCAGGAGAGTGACCAAAGTCTTAAACTTTGCTATTTCTACTCCCACCCACAGAGACAGACCCAGGCGGTACAGGAAGGGTTTGGCCACACCCTGCCCAGCTCTGCACAAGGCACCACCACTGTAAGGAAACCACCAGAAATACAACCACCAAAAATTTGGTGGCAGGACCACACAAGGAAGAGGAAGAGGAGAACCCAGTGCAAGAGCTCCGTCCTCATAGCATCACACGGACGAGGGCAGTGGCCAGGTTGGGGCTCAGGGCAGGCTGGGGCAGCCCCACCTGTTGATGCTCCACTCTGGGTCAATCTTCAGGATGGTGGGGTCCTCGGTATAGTTGTACTTCACCTCAGGGTTGGTAAGCTGAGCACGGTTGATGTTGATGACAATGGGGGCGCTGCCAGGGCTCTGCCCTGGGGGTGTCAGACACCGGATCTCCCGGGAATTCCTCCTGGAGGGGCCCCATGGGACAGTGAGGATGTGGGTGCTACAGCTCACCTCCCAGGTGGGCTAAGTTTCTAGGTTCCATCGAAAACAGGCATGTGGGCAAGTTCCTCCCCAGGCCTTACCTACCCAGTTGTAAAACGGGGCCACACCAGGACCTGAGGACTGTTACAGCTACTTTCTCCAAGGGGTCAGGTGCTTGTCTGCCCATCTTGGACCCCATCCTGGCCCTCTCCTTCCAAACTGCCCTGCTTGGTATTCGAGGCCCTATCTGACCAACCCACTAGCTAAGGGGCTCATTCCCCAGGTGACCCAGCCACGCCCATGCCCAGACTGGAGAGCCCAGCCTGGCAGTCCCCACAAGCAGGCTGCTGAGTTTAAGGGAACTCCAGGAGGCCCAGGGATGGCTGGTGGGACAGAGACTGGGGAACCCTGACCTTCCCACCTGCTGTGGCACTGCCTCCACTCAGCCTGTGGCTTCTGTTGCCATGAGAACCAAAGTGCCAAGCTCAGTGCCAACTCTTGCTACATGGGTGATGCACACGCCTCCCCTGATGTGAACCTGGGGCTAAGCCTGGGCCTGGATTGTGAGTAGGCAAAACGAACTGGCTGGCGCGGGGGAACTGGGTCACTCCCACTGGGCGGGCAGCCAGCCAGTCACTACCTGCACCTGGGTCCCCATCGCCTCAGCTCTTTCAGCACAGCTGGGAGGCCCGCAGCCACCAGGCCCGCGAGTGCAGCAAGACTGCAAACACCAATAATTAGTCTGATAACGGGTAATTACCACAGGAAAATATTTAAAGGGCCGCTCCATTATCATCCCTAATCCAAAATTATCTATTTCAAGCCTCAGGGCTTTTGTTAGCATTTTTTCTCTCTTAAAATTTTTAAAAAATACTTATTAATGTTCCCAAGGGATCCCTCAATCCCAGGACAGGGTGGTTGTGCCTGTCCCTTGAGCCCAGGCCCTGCCCACCGGCCAGCCCTGCCTACCTGCCCTTCCCACTCTGAGGTAGCCTGTCTCCATGGTAACCTTCTTACCACTGGTTTCCATAGTGATCACCCTGGCCAGGCTCTCCAGGTTCCCCTTGTTTCCCAGGCAACGGGAGGGGACATGCAGCCATCTGAACCAACCACCACCAGGGGAAGGTGGGCTATACCTACCACCCCACCCCCAACCCCATCCACACCCCTTACCAGGAGAAGGAGCAGGGCCGGCCGCCAACAGACACGGCCACATCACTGCCTGCATTGAGGTGGCTGCCCTCGATGCCAATCCAGGTGCCCCCCGAAAGAGGCCCCCGGGCAGGACTCACGCGGTAGAAGGTTGGAGTCTGTGGGAAGAAGGAACTTGCTGGAGCTCCAGGAAAGGCCTACCCCTTGGCCCAGAGGCTTGCTTGCATCTCCAGCCTTGCCCAGGCCCTGTGCCCATGGACTCTCAGACAGAGCCCACAGGCAGGGCCCAAAGTGTACAGAGAAACTTGGAGTCAGACCCCAGAGATGAGGAGGGGAGATGGAGACCAGGAGTAGGGGTGTTGCTGCACGAGGGGGTGGGGGGAGCCCACACGAGGACAAGGAGCCCCACACTGGAGGTAGCCTTTGGGCCAAGCCAGGCCCTGCAGGGACAGGCCTCACAGCCCCGAGGCCTCATGGGAAGAAAGGGTTCCAGGCTGGGTGGGGTGGGGCTTACCACAAAGGTGAAGCGTTTGGGCGACAGGGCCCGGAACTGGGGGGAACAGTCCCGCACGCACACCTCCACCAGGGCGTCATGGGCCCGCACTGTGCTGGCATCTCCGATCTCGCAGACGATCCTGTGGGGCACCAGGGGCTTCAGCAACCAGCTGGGCGTCAGGGCCTCCCCACCCTCTCCAGGCGGCACTCACTGCTCGGCACTGATGTACTCGCTCTCCACAGGGCTGCACAGCACCTTGCCCACTCGCACGCCCAGCCGCACGTCCTCGAAGCGCAGGCCCAGGTTCTCACCCATGATTGTAAGCCTGGTGCCTCCCTGCCGTGGGCCTGTCTCTGGGGACAGCTGTGGGGAAACAGAGGGTGGGAGGCCAGCAAGGGCCATGAGGAGCTGCACAGGGAGGCAGCTGGGCAGTCAGAGACCCCATTCCCCTCGGTGGCCCAAGAGGTGCACCTACCTTGAGGATCTTGGGGTCGGTGCAACGGCTGCTGCCATGGTGGGCATGCATCCAGGCAGCAGGCAAGTCAGCAGGGCAGTGAGGACGCAGGGAACAGCGGCGCTCAGCCACGCACCAGCCGCACTCGAAGCGAGGGTCAGCTTTGAGGCAGAGGCCACAGCTCTCCCGCAGGGCCGGGCATTTGTAGAGGTGGGCTGTAGGGGGAAACACAGTCAGCGGGGCCAACCCACGGCCCCACCCCCAGTGCCACCCCACCCGGCTCACCCTGGATGTTCTGAGGGTTATCGATGATGAAGTTGCCGTTCCACACCACCGACAGGTTCACAGGCAGGTCGCTGATGTCATTACCCTCGTAGGAGTACTGCAGACAGTATGCAGTACGGAGTCAGGCCAAAACCCCAGGAGGCAGGTCAGGGCTTGTGTACCCTCCTGGCCACCACTGGGGCTGGATGCTGGGAGCGAGCTTGGTGGGGCAGGGTCTGGGGGCCTTGCCTGTCCAGACTGGTGTTTCCAATCCAGAGCTGGGTACCCAACAGAAACACCTGGCCGCCAACCAGCCTAGGGACGAATCCTCTCCTGCCACACCCAGCTCTCCCTCCAGCCCCTAACCCAGGTCTTCCCTCCCAGTGGCCCTGGCCCCCGCTCTCCAGGCAAACCTCTGTCCCAGCAGCATATGAGGTGTATCCTCCAGGATGACCTCCCTACTTCCCCCACCCGGAGTTCAGGACTTCCTAGCTGGACCCCTTGGATGCCTGTCAGGGATGCTCTGTGAATTGAGGTACAAGCTGTGTGCCCCCATGCCCTGGGCATAGGCTGGCAAAAAGCACTGTCAGGTGAGGCTCAGCCCCCTGCCCCTCCCAGGAGCTCAGGCCCAGCACTCCCTGCTGTGCCCCACTGTCTGCAGTTGAGGCCCTCCACTCCATCCCAGAGCAATCCATCGTCATTGTATCTGCAGGAATTTAGCTGGATCCTATCACTTCCTGATACTCCCTTTCCCTATAAAAACGGTTACAGAAAAGATAAACGTGGGCCTGGTGAGAGGGGAGAGGCGGATGGGATGAGGAGTGCGAGGAACGAGGTGGCAGAGGCTCAGGAATGGTGAAGAAACAGAGAAACAGAGAGAGACACACAGACAGACGGCCTTAGACGGAGAGGAAGGAGAAGGTGGACAAGGCTAGGCCAGGGAGCCCCACAGAGATGCAGGTGGAAGGTGTGGCTGGCAGAGTCAGTGATACAGTAAGGAAGAGAGAGAACTGAAAGGACAGCTCAGGCAGCAGGGCACAAGGAACTCCAGCACCAGCCAGCTGGCTGACCTGCCCCCAGGAGCCTGTTATGACCCCCAGACGCCAGCCCACCCTGCTAGGAAAAAGGAGAGGTTGGTAAAGGGTCTGCCACCACTGGCAAGGGACCCCTCCCCTGGGATTCTACAGGGTGGGGGCCAAACACAGGCCTTGCAGAGAACTCAGGAGCCAACAGGGCCTTGGCCACCGCAGGAAACCCCTGCTCTCCTGACTATTCTTCCTGAACAGATGGGGAAACTGAGGCCTGCCAGCAGTCACAGAAAGAGCTGGAAGAAGGCCTCTCGGGACCACCACGCCCCCAACCCACAGGAAAGGTTTTGGCTCTACAGAAATCACCGTTACTGAATCCACTGAACTGGATAACAAGCTTTGAAAATGTCATCCTATTAGATTCAAGGCTCCAAATGTGGCTGCTTCTTGGCACTGGGGCAACACCTGCCTACTAGTGTGCAAATGCATGGGCTGCTATGAACAGTGTCTGTGTCTGGCCACAGGAGATATAAAAGGAGCCGAGTACTTGGGCACAATCCCCCTGACCTTGGCCCTCTGGAAGCATTGGGTAATGACAGCATGTGGGAGTTTCCACACCCTCAACCTGGCCTCCTACCCACGTTCCCAAGACCCCATGCAAAGCCCACATCTAAGTTGCCCATTCCCACTTCTGAGATGTGCTCCCTCCAAACATCTGGGTGGCTCTTGGCAGTGCCCCACCCGCACACCCAGGCATGCTTAGGGGCGTGGCAGACACCTTGGGAGCTCGAAGAACACCTGACTGTGCCCTGTCCTTTTGTTCATGAGCAGAAAGCAGATCCTAAGTCCAGCAGAAGGGGTTCCCCAAGCCCCCGGCCAGCTCCTCGAGCCTTACCGAGGAGTTCTGGCACTGCAGACTGGAGCTGTTGAAGCGCAGAGCGTTGACACGGGCCGGGCTTCCCGGGATGTGAAAGAGGCACTCGTACCCACGCTGGCCCGACTGTGGCTGCGGCAGGTTCCGGGCAGTGAGGGTAATGGGCTTCACCACGCCCACTGGCACGTAGATCTGGGTGGAGGGCAGGATCTGCGGGCAGTCCTGGGGGTGACAAGGCTTCAGCTGAGCGTAGAAGGGGCCAGTGAACAGGTACCCCATTGTGGCCCAGACTGCAATCTATGTGCAGAGCCCGTGCTTCTCCGGGGCAAGCACCACTGTGCCCACTTTATACACTGGAAGACTGAGGACCTCAGGAATAGGCAGCTGATCCAGAGGCAGGAAGCCTGGGTTCTACACTTGCCAGGCTATGTGGCTGCACTCTGTGCCCTGGGGCAGGCCCTCCCCCCTCTGGGCTCAGTGTGCTCTGTCTAATGCTCTAGGACCCCACCATTCAGCAACCAAGAGGTCCCATCTGGTCCACAGCTGAAAAGGCCCTTGAGAGAGAAGCAGCCAAAGTGAGCGCTGGGGCTGTAAGCTCTGCTAGGGGCCCAGAAAGCATGTAAAAATAGTCAGGCAGAAAAACAGTCGGGCCCCCAGGGCCAGCATTTTGGCAACAATAACTGATGCAACAGCCCAGCTCCCTTGCAGCACACTGACAGCAGCCACAGGAGGAGACAGACCCAGGGGCATGCTACTGAGCTGGGCTTTAAATAGAGATGCTGAAAACAGGCCGTAATCCCCAAGGCCTGCAGTATCTCCCAGCAGAGCGTGGGCCCAGGCCTGGCTCTGCAGAGGTTTTGGAACCTGTAAGGCACATTGGGGGAGCAGAGCCAGGCGGGCTGACTACTTCCCCTGGGTCTACAGGGTGACCCCATCTCCACCAGGGAGAGGCAGATGATGGTGACGTGTACCAAAGACCACCTACCCCGCACTCAGGGGCCCTCACTTATGCCAGCACTCTCCTTGCCATTTGAAGGGGTGCCCAGCCCAGCCACCAGGCCCAGGGATCTTCCTGCTGCCTCCCTAGACCTTGTCATCCCCACTGGACCCCTCAGCAGCCCTGGCTCGTCCTGGCCACCAGGACTGTTCTCGCTGTTCCCCCGCCTCACACCTCCACTCTGTGGACACTATCTCGGCTGCTTAGGAGCCAGCGCCACTGTCAGTCACAGAGTGTAGGCCCTGTGACCCCCAGCTAGTCTCTCTGGCCGGGCCTTGGCACCTCAGCCATGAAAAGGATTCTGACATTCCTTTCAGACACCACCAGTGGCCTGAGACCAGGCTGAGCTGGGAGAAAGATGAGTAATGTGGACCAGGACTCTTCCTTAAGGGGGCCCATCTCTGCCCACTCAGGGGGCTCTGGGTCTGTAAGCTGGCTCAAGCCTACGAAGTGAGTGAGGAGCCACAACTGTTTATATGACTCAAGTTAAACTTTTAGTCACCTGACCTAGAACTCTTCTGCCTACACACAGTAAGTAAGACTTTAGAAAACTTCCCTTCCATTCCACTTCAGGGACATCATGACCAGGGCAAGTCCCTCCTGGTAAGGAGGCCACCAGGAGGGAAGGCACGTGACTGTCCTATGCTGGCCACCCCTCCCATTCCTGGCAGAAAGCCCTAGCTTCTAGGTTTGGGTTCAGAGTGAGTGTGGGCTCTGCTTCGGGGGTGCTCCACATGGGACCCCTGCCAGGCATTGGACCTGCACCAGCTGCCTCCTCTACGCCCTTCCCTAACATGCTCTGGTGGCTTCCACCTCAAACAACCGAGCACACGTGAGAGTACAGGGACGGGGCAAGCAGTGGGGTTCTTGGGGACTCCTTCCAATGGGGTAGGGAACCAAGACACCACCGAGTGAGCAAGCTCCTGAGTGAGGGGTGGCCCCAGAGGAGCCAAATCCAAACAAGAGATGGGAAGGAGAGACCTGGGCTGGGAGCCCAAGTCCTTACAAACAATAGGATTGGTTGTCTGCGGATGTTACACTCCTTATAAACATACCCATAAAACCTGGGACTACAGCTTATGATGGCATATCTGTGGAATAAATCCATCCCCCAATAACCCTCCCTGGACCCACAATCACTCCCCGCTTGGCCAGCATGGGCAGATTCTTCAGGAGGGGTCTGCACTTGCTGCTCTATTTCCCCTGGCCATTGAGGCCCACAACAGCCCACCGAGGCTCCTAAACCCCACAGTCACCAACCCCACTGGAATCAGCCCCACCAGCTTCCTGCTGCCCCAGGGCCCCTCCCCACCCCCAGGACACCTTGGCCCAGTTCCTCACACAGGCCAAACTCCCAGCAAGCTCACTGCCCACCCTCTATGCCCCTGGTCCTCAGACTACTCACTCTCTCTCTCAGACACTGTCACGCCCAGATGCCCTCAGCCCCTGCCTGCTCTCAGCCTGCCCCACACTGCCATCTTGTCCCATGATGTTCAACAAAGGTCCAGAGGGTGATGTGAGGGGTGACCAGGGAAGGCTCTGTGAGGAGAAGCCCACAGCATGGCAGGGACCCTGTGCGTGATGCATTTCCTCTGCCCCAGGACTGTCCACGGAAGTTCAGGCCCAGTGCCCCACGGCCGGCAGGACCCACACCGTCTTGCCCTGTGCCACCAACAGGCATGGTGTCACTGCGAAGAACAGAGCCTTGGTTTCAAGTTCCGGCTCTGCATCTGCGTGCTGGACATGGAGACCCCTGGCCACTCCCTCCCTGCCTGCCAAGTTCCAGGTCTGCCCATCCGGGTCCTGAGAGCCTGGGTTCCAGGAGTAGTGACCCTACTGCTCATGAAGTCAGTACCTTGCCCAGGCTCCAAATAATTATGACCTAATTACCATCAGTTACCACCCAGGACCTCAGACCAGCTCCTTGTAGATCAATCTGACATGTCCCCTTGTCCACAGGACTCAGGGCACTGGGCCCACCTAGCCAGACACCTCACACTCCAGGCTCCCATAGTCCTGCATGGTCAGACCCCTCTCCACATGGTGCCCCAGGGGGGCCACTGGTCTGAGGCTTCAAGCTGCAGCTCCCCTAAAGGTCACAAGAGACTCAGTGACCACCAACCAATGCCATTGGCTGGCCTCAGGCCAGACCAGCCATGAAGGATGTCCCCAACCTCACAGACCTCTTGGTTGGCATCCCAGCTACCCATAGGTGCTCTCCCAGGCATACCCGCAGGCGACACCTGGTCTTGTTACAACTCTGAAACTGCACCTCCCCTCCCCTGAGATTGCCTTACCTCAGACACATTGACGCGGCCCTCCAGGAAGGCGCAGTCGGCAGCATTGTGTGTGCACACGTGGCGGTATTTGCACCAGTGGCAGGGGAAGGAGCCATTGACACACGACAGGCAGCTGCAAGGAGGGAGTGGGACAATGAGGCCAGGCATCACCTGCCTCCACCAGCTGTCATACAGGGCCCCACCACAGCACCTCCCTGCTGCTCCTCCAGTGGTTGATCACAGGGCCACCCCAGGGCCTTTGCACTGGCTGATCCTCCACTTGCTCAGAGAGACCTTCCCTGTCAGCTGGTCTTACCCACTGAACTGCCTGGTGCTCCCCTCCCTCCTTCACTGCTCTTCCCCAGACCCTCAATAACCTGACAGTCCACCCGAGAACCAGCCTACAGAGCCTTCCTGATGACAGACACATCTAAAGTCTACACCGTCCACACTAGAACACACACGACAATTACCACTGGAAATGTGTTAGTGAAACTAAGGAAGTACATTTTAAATTCTGTCTTGTCTTAACTTAGATTTAAATTTTGGTGGATAGAGCTATGGGAGATATCCACCACCCTGAAGGCTCCGCCTGGCAAGAGCTTGTCCCATTCATTCCGACACGTCCCCAGAGCCTGGACAGGGCCCTTTCAGTGCTCCGCCCCCGCAGCTTCTTATGACTTGTACCTCGTCTCTATAGCCTCAGTGGCCCCCTTCACTACCACTCCCAGGCAAATACCACTGGCTCTCTGAGAACCTACCAACCTGCCAGCCACTGGGCTTCTCCTGAGACCCTCAATCCCCTCCAGCTCTGGAGTGCAGCCCCCTGCCCCAAAGATACCAGCCGGCCCAGAACAGAGGTCATACCCTGGTAATAACAATATCCAGGCCACACCATCAAAGGCAGGCACAGCTGAGGCTGAACCCAACCATCCCCATGCCCCATGTTGGCCCTTCCAAGGTCAAGCATCCTCCAGATCATGGATGGGGCCGAGAGCACCCCTCTAGGCCCAGTGTGCCAGCCCATGGCAAGATAAATAGTAGTTCCTCAGCTGCTTCCATTCTTCCTGCTACTCACAGCCAAGACAGGCAGCAGACAAGCACCAGGCCAGCACCAGCTTCCATCCTGGTTCTCTGTGCCCCAGCCTCTCCATCCTCCACCCCCACCCACATCTGGGGCAGCATGAGCTAGAGGACCTGGACTGCTACCTGTCCCAGAACAGCAGGCACTAAATAGCCTGTCCCATGGCACACCATTGCCCATCTAGACGGCCTAGTGGCCTCTGCCCGCCTCCAGAGCTCCCTGCTTTGCTTTGGTGCCCGTAGGCCATTCCTCATACCGAGGCTAAGAGCAAGACTCTCCAAGTGTGAACCAGTGCAGGTCACCACCCACCTGCTCTGACCGCTGCCCCCGCTTCAGG
The DNA here is from genome assembly GCF_000147115.1 of Myotis lucifugus. Classification (NCBI taxonomy): domain Eukaryota; kingdom Metazoa; phylum Chordata; class Mammalia; order Chiroptera; family Vespertilionidae; genus Myotis; species Myotis lucifugus. The sequence continues at coordinate 659,848 of NW_005871458.1, read as the reverse complement.
CTCATCTGGCCCCTCTGCCCAGGGGCTTGCTCTCATGGCAGAACTCGCCTCCCACCCTGACTACTGCACAAGGCCCGGAACACTCACGACTGGTGGACACTGCAGTTGTAGAAGACAAAGTCCACGGAGGCAAACTTCTTGCCCGTCTCCTTAGACTTCAGGTAGAGCTTCACCACCCGCTGGTCTCCTGTAGGGCAGCACATGCTCAGATCACCAGGACACCCATGCAGGGCAACCCCCGAACAGGAAATGATCTCGCCACGGACCATCCCAACCACCAAGTACACAGCCCCTGGCTGCACCTCAGCCCCTCCGGCTGGTGGACACCTGAGCATACCAGGTGGGCCCCTGCTTCTTTGCACCTGTCTCCTGACTATATACTGCTCCCGTTTGGCATCTGCTCTTTCCCTTGCCATCCTCCTTGGTCACCATGCAACACCCATTCTCTGTCCCCAACAACAGTCCACCTCCCCAGCAGGAGGCCCCTTCGAATGCAGCCCAGACCCAGCTGTGGTGCACTTACCTTGGCCCTGAGTGATGGGCGCCACCTCCCCCGAGGACGGCGAGTGGCAGTGGATACGGCCGTCCTCCAGAATGCTCTCAGACTCAGTGAAGTCCTCGAAGGAGCAGTTGACGCCGGCAGAGAGGTCAGGCACATTCCAGGCCTGCAGCACCAGCTAGGGCACCCAGGGCAGGAGGTGTGGGTGAATGGAGTCCTGTCACCGCCCCCCTCCCCATCCCTTGGCCCAAGCCGGGTGGCCACACTCACCGGGACCTGGGACATGGTGACGGAGACATTGCGAGGCTGCACAGTCAGCTGCACGCACTGCAGCAGGTCTGAGGCGAAGCGCTGAGGCTCATCCGCCCGCTCACAGGCATCCCGGCGGGAGCAGCTACAGGCAGAGGAGCCTGGGCTTAGCCCAAGGAGCAACCCAGCACCTAGCCCATGCTCGGCAGAGCCGACGCCTGTACTTGGGGAAGCCCACCAGCTTCAATGCACCCCGTCTTTATTGGGATGTGGCTAGACTGGCTGTCATTCAGCTGGTCACAGGAAACCGCCAAACCCAGGAAGACCCAGAGGAGCTCGGAGGGGAGCTGTGACCACCCGAGGTGCACAGCAAGGCCATCTGGGGCCCTCCCAGGGCAGAGACAACCTTCAGGGCCCCCCTGCCCACCACTACCCCCTCCAGACTCACATGCTATGCAGGACACACCAGCCGCAGTGGGGATCCCGAGAGCCCAGGCACAGCTCACATGACGTGTACTGCACACAGCTCTCCACGGGCACTCGTGTCACCTGACAGGAGGGGATTCTGTGGCAGGCCTCTACCAAGTCCATCCCAGGGACCCCTACCAACTTCACTTCCTCAGCACTGCCATCTGCCCCCCTGATCCCATAATCCAGGGACACCCCCATCTTGGGACTTCCTCCAGCTAGATCTATTCAGCCCTGCCTGATTTGGCTCAGTGGATGGAACATCGGCCTGCGGACTGAAGGGTCCCAGGTTTGATTCTGGTCAGAGGCACATGTCTGGGTTGCGGGCTTGATTCCCAGGGGAAGGTGTGCAGGAGGCAGCCAATCGATGATTCTCTCTCCCTCTCCCTTCCTCTCTGAAATCAATAAAAATATATTAAAAAAAAAAAAAAGCCAGTCCTGGGGGACACAGCCTTGGCTGAGTCAGGCCTCTCCCCCGGAAGCCAAGGGTGGTGATGGCCAGGGAGCAAGTGGTGCAGGTGAGTCATCCAGAGAGCCGACTGCTCCAGCCAGAGTTACTCTCCCATCTGCCTGGACTCCAAGGTTCCAGGGGATCCATGGCTTGTTGGCCCATATCTTAAGCACAGAGGAAGGTTGGGCCCCACTTGCCCTGACCTCATCTGCTTGGCTCTGAGGTCCCCAGAGAAAGGGAAGAACCAGACAGCCAGAGAGGGGCAGAGAAACGAGAGCTGGTCAAGGAAGGGAGGTCTTGTCTTTCCCACCTGCCTCCCAACCCCCCTTACCCCAACTGCCATGGTTCACCAGGCAGAACAGAAAGGCAGAGGCTGGCTGCAAGCAGGCCTGGCCCGGCACACAGCACATGGCCTTGACAAGCTGGGCCAGGCCAGCCACAGGCCCCACAGAGGCTGCTGCCCAAAGTCCCCACCAGGCACATGAGGCCAGTGCTGGGGACTGAGAACTCAGTCTAAGAACTCAGGGCCCCAGATGCCTGCCTCAAACCCTGCAATGACCCCAATACTCTGATAATGCTCTCATTCAAATATTTGCTCCTGTGGATATGAAGTCATTCAGGGAGGGGTGGGAATGCTAAACCTGGCCCAGGAGAACCTAGAGGCAGCATGGACAGTGTGGGCCATGGCGGCCATGCGCAGCCCCCCAAGGTAAGCCCACCCACATGCATCTATCCGTGTAGCACCCACCTGCTTTTCCGTCATGGCGTAGAGGTACTGGCGGTCTGGGCTGAGGACCAGGTCACGAAGGATGGGGCTACCTTCCTGGGCCACCACGCTCTCGTAGGCCAGGGCTGGCCGGCCGCCAGGGTTGGCCAGGTCCACCAGAATCTGTGGCATTGAAGGCCTGAGAGAAGCTGTGCCAATGTCTTTGTGCCCCAGTCCTACACCCACATAAGGTGGGGGTCCCAAGTCCCTCCCTTAGCCATCCCCCAAAGCCCTACAAGAACAAGGCTGAGGCCCCCACCTCAACCCAAGCGGCATGAGCAGGACATATTGCATACTGGTAAGCTGGTCCTAGCCTAGACCCTTCTTCAGTCAACAGAGGCCACAGCCCAGGGGTGGGGGTCTTTGGGGATTGGAGAGAACCACAGCCCCCCACCCCTCACTTATCACCGAGCCACACAACCATATCCAATGCAAAGGTGGCAGGTACCCCCTGAAAACACACCACCTTCCTGGGACAGACTGGACCTCCCTGAGGAGAGGATGTTTGGGAGGGAGGAAAAGAGGGGCCTGCAGGGAGCATGGGAGGTCCAGTACAGTGAGAAGGCTAAGTGAGACCCCTGAAGCCTCCAGGGTGAGGAGACTGCTTCAGTGTGAGGGGCTGTGCCCCAGGGCATCCTGGAGTTGGGGCTCGCCCTCAGAGGAAGCTGTATTTCAGATACCAAACAAACCAGGCATTAATTAGCCAGCTCTTCTCTGCAGCTTGCAATGCTACAAGTATTTTTAGTTGCTTTTACCAAACAAATGTATTTAATTAACAGAGAAACCCAGGGGGCTTTCCAGAGATGGGACTCATGGGGCAGCTTCAGCCCAGCTCAGCTGGTCTGGGCAGGCTCCCAGGGCACAGGGCTGCTGGCTCTGCTCAGGTCCCTCCCAGCTCTGGCTATACCAGGGCAGCAAGCCCACCTCTCCACCTCCACCTCAGGGGCAGGGCTGGGGCCAGGGCTCAGTCCCTGTTTTGCACCCCCACATTGATGGAACAGGGTGGGCCTGACTGACTGGGGTGGGCTTCGGGGCAAGGAAAAGCTCCAACAGGGGCCGGGCAAGGGTAGCCAGCCAGGGTGTGGCGCTGTGTCTCCGGGCCAAGGCTGCTGGCTGTGAGAGACTGGGAAGGCCGCATTCCTGAGAGCCCGGAGCCACCCCCCACTTCTGCTCAGCTGCACATCCTCTCAGCTGCCTCCCAACCAGGCAGGCAGGCTTAAGTCAAAACAGACCAGGAAGAGCACCGCCCAGTGCTGGGCAGGGGATGATGAACCTGGGGTGGGCCTGTAACTGCCCAAATGGCTCCAGCCCGGCTTCTCGGGGGAAGATACCAAGTGAGGGGCCTCCATCCTCAGAGCCCCTATTTGTGGAAACTGGACAGGACCCCAACCTACATCCAGCCTACTCCCACAAGCCTCCTGCCCTGCTTGGGTGGGCAGCCTGCAGGCAGACACTACTCACAGGGAGCTGGAGGTCAGCTCTTTGAGCTGGCTGGGCCCAGAAGAGACATGAGCCACAAGAGAGGCCCCAGGAAGCCAGGAGTCCAGTCTCTGGACCCACACTGCCTGGGCCCAAGCCCTGGCTCAGATATCCACCAGCTGTGTGACCCTGGTAGGGTGGTGAGCCTCTCTGAACCTCAGTTTCCCTACCTGTCAAAGGGGAATGATAACCAGCCTTCCCCATACCAAAGCTTTTCTGAGGATTAAATGAGGAACAAGCCAGTGTGCCAAACAGGGCCACGAGGTAGGCCCCACGGCAATTCCCAAACCCCAGCAGCCAGTCACACAGACCTGACAAGGCCAGTCTGGACAGCAGCCAGGGAGCAAGACAGGAGGGTAAGGCAGGGCCCCAGTGGAGACCCTGAGCTCAGACTGTCTTAACCCAAGTGACTAGAATCAGGACTCTGGATTTCTCCCCAAGGCCTGGTTCTTCCCTGCCCCATCCCTGAAGATGCCTCTAGTAGCACTCAGAAGTCCAAGCCTGACCCCATCTCCCAGTGCCAAGCTTACGGCCCCTCCCTCCAACACCCCAGCCTAGTCTCTCACTAGGGAACACCTGCCCCCAGGTCCTTGTCAGGGGACACTCTTGAACCCCACCTTCCCTCTCAGGGATGAGGGTATGGGCTGAGGCATGGCTGTCACATCCAGGGGCACATGAGCTCTGAGTCATGGTAGGGGGAGAGCTGGGCCTCCTCCCAGGGGTCCTGGAGAAGGTGGGAGAGGGGAGGCAGGCCAGGCATGGGTTCTGGAATGCCCCCCGCCCCTGGGCCGGCAGCATGCCGACTCTGACAGGTGGCACCCAACAGCTGCGACAGGGAGCAAACACATCATCTGTCCATCCACCTGCCCAACACTGGACTGCCCCCAGCCCTTAAACACACACAGGCAGGCCCCAAGGAGACAGGGCATTCATTCCTAAAGGGCACAGAGCAAGGAGGGTGTTGGGAGGCCCAGCCCACAGGCCAGAGGGTAGAGAGAGTGGGTAACAGCCCCACACTGCACACTGAGTAGCTAGGGTCCAGGGTCACCAAGGACCCTACATGCATACGTGTCACAGTCAGGGGTCCAGCTGGGAATGACCAGTCCTAGGGACATGCCTGCTGTGTCCTGGGGCTTGTGTAGGCCCTGAACTGCCAATTGCACTTGGGGACACAGCGTCTGGCCCAAAAGTGGGAGGATAGACGCAACGTGCCCCCAGGAGTGCATTCCAGGGAGAATGAGCATGCAGGGCAGGCAAGGGCCAGACCTCTGGCAGGACATCGGGGAACATGCCCCCAGCAGTGCACATGCCAACACCACACCCACAGCTGTCCACTCTAGGACCACCCAGTGCCACCCTGGGACAGCTGGGCCTGCAAGAGCACACAGGAGACTTCCGGAGTCCCCTGGTACTTCCCCCCTACCTCCAGCTGTCACCTCTGTGTTTGGCAAACCTTTCCTGAAAGACCACCAGGACTTCCAGGACTGGCTGCGACCACCCTCCCTTCTATCTCCCACCACGAAAAACTCAGGGCCCAAACCTAGCCCTGCCACAGAGGTCCCTCTGCCATAGTGCCCTTCCCCGCCCTGGCTGAGAAAGGAGCCCTCCGTCTACCCAGATGGCTTTAGCAACGCTGTTCAGCTTCCCTGAGCACATCCCAGGCTGCACCTGGCTCAGTTACCCACCCACCCACCCACAGCTCTGGCCTCTGCCTGGGCTTTCCAGCCTTGTCCACTTCTCCCTCAGTCTTCCCTGTCCCTCTGTACTGGGGAGTCCCCTGGATTCTGAGCTGAGGCAAAGGGCTATCAGCACCTCCAGACACCTCTTGGAGCCAGGGCTGAGCACCTAATACCACCACCATTGGGGCATCGTCTGCCCTCCCCACAGATGGGCCAGGGAACAGATTCACCCTTTCACCCTCAGGTCCCTGCAGATGGAGCCCTGTCCAGGGCCAAGGGGAGGCAGCTAGGGGCAGGCGGGGGCCCCTGGCCCTGGAGGCCCCAGGCCCAGGCTGGCCCAGTTGGCTTCCCCTGCACTTATCACTGCATGGCCCTGGCCAACTGCTGCAGGCAGGCAGCTGACAGCCCGACCAGGTCAGCTGTCTGTCCAGCCTGAAACCAACAAAGGGCCCATTCTCCAGTCTGAGGGCAGGCGGGGGCACTGGGGTGGATTTCTGGGCTGTTCAGGCTGCTTGCCAAGACCGGCACGCGCCCTAGCTGCCTGGAGGCAGGGGACTGCCCAACTTAGCCCAAAAGGAAGGAAGAGAGTTCTCTGCTATGCTCACCCCAAGATGCAGCCCTCATGTCTCTGTGAAGTGAGGGTGCACTGACTGAGCTGATTCCTGGTCTCCAGAGGGGGGCTGGGGTAGAAGAACAGGACCATGGGTGGGAGGAAAGGCAGAGGACAGGGGCAGCAGCCAGCACATAGGGCTGGGGCCTCACAGGCATCCTCCTCCTCCTGAGATGCAGCTGCCAAGCCTGTTCCCAGCCCCCCTGTTCAAGGAGCGGGAGCCTCTGCCACCCTCTCCTGGAAGGATTCCCCAAGGGCAGAGCTTATCTTCCCTCTCCTTCCCGATCAGCCGATGGCTAAGGCCCTGACAGACACAAGCTCCTGGACCATTCGTTCCCCCTCATGGGCTGCCACGGGATTCCCCCCTCCTCTGGTTGGGGTGAGGTTCCAGGCCCCTTCCTGGGAACATTCTCAGAAAGACTAGGAAGAATTTGATACTGGAAAAGCAACTAGCAATTTCCTCTTGGCAGTAACTGGGTAATTAAAACATGATTTGAAAGAGACCCGATGGCTGTAAATGGGCCAGACACACCTGGCAGAAGTGTGGGGGGGGGGGGAGGATCCCAGGAATCTTATCTTTCCCGCCTCCTAATTCACAGACAGAGAAGAACAGGGACCAATCAACACAAGCAGTGGTCCTCCAAGACCCTCAGTCTCATCTGCCAACAGACAACCACCTCTAACAGGGTTAAGTGAAAAGGTCAAGGTTCCAAAAGTTGGGGAGGCCAGCCTGCTGGAAGCTGCCTGGAGACTGGGCTCCTAAGGCTCAACCCTGCCATAGGGGGAGGTGCAAAGCTCTTCCAGAGAATCTGCAGCTGCTGCGGAGGCTGCACAAAGCTAGGCCAGGAGGCAGAGTAGATTACACGGCCTTCCATCACATGTCATTGTCTGGGACTGTCCTCAGCTGGGATGTGGCCAGGGTGCCCACCTGCAGCCCGAAATTTAGCACGTGGTGCAACCAAGGATGCTGTGGCAGGCAGCAGTGACTGGCCCAATGTCATCTCAAACTCAAAAGCCATTTGTTGCCCACCCTCCCATTTATGACGCCAGAGTTCCACAGAGCTGGGGCCCTTACAGACCGATATTACCCACCCTACCCCACCTGCTGGGTCCCCAGCACAAGCAAGTAGACACAAGCCCTTTCCAGTTTCTTGAAGCCACCTCAATCCTCTGGTTCCATGCCTCTACCCAGGCCAGCACTCCAAAGTCTTAGAATCCTGTGGGATATCTTCCTGTCCCCATGACGCTGACCACTGCAGGATCACCAGTGAATTGGCTGCCACATGTGGAATAAGAGTTGCCTGAGGCATCACCTGACACCTCTTTTTCCTCAGGCCCCCTCAGTTCCCAGCATGCACTAAGGCACCCTGAGTTTTGGCCATGCTGTTACCTCCCTTCAAACACCCTTCCCAGCAGACTCCCAATCCCCTGGACTGTTCCAGCCTCTGTACCCATCTCACTGTGCTGCCAGGGCTCCCACACTCTGACCCCCAAGAGGACAGGTCCTGGAGAGCAGGGCCCAGTCTGCCATGGGTGGGAGGGTGGGGGGAGACTACACATTGTGGGCAGTAGCCTTGGGCCTTCATGAAGCTGCCCCCAGGCTGGCCCTGGACATGCTAAGGAATGAGCACAGGGAGGCCAATGCTAGCCAGCACCTGCAAGGGTCATACTTATCAAAGGTACCCACGTGCCCCTGCCAGGGCTGAGGCCTGATTAGCCAGACCCCACAAAAAGGAGGGCCTGGAGTGCTGGGCCAGGTGCAGGACCCTCCATGCACATCTGTGGACAACTCCACTGGCCACCACCTGATGGGAAGCAGAAGCAATGCTCATGTGGCCTGGGCTCTGGGACAAGGAGCTGGGACGGCATTAGACCCGTAGGATGAATGAGAGGTCCCCGTGCCCTTCTGGCTCAGCGCACTGTGGCCAGCTGCACCAGGGGAGCCACAAACAGAAGGTCACACGCACACATCCACAGGGCACACAGATATCTGCACACAGGGCACAATGCGATGCCACCCAAAGGTTCTAGTGACTACTGTCCTTGGTGGGCAGGGGCAGTACACCTGTGGGGCCCACAGGCACAACAGCTAAGCTGGCAGCCAGGACTGCTCCTCTCCCTGCCAACAATCCCCAGGGGAATGACCACCACCAGGACCAGTAACTTGGCATGAGCATGAGTGCCTGCTGACCAACCACCCTACCAGGCTCTGCCACACATCCCCACCTAGTCTTGGAAAACACCTGGAGGTTCAGGAATAAAAACCACAGCAGATCTGGCAGTCCAACTCCCAGGGAGAAGCCTAATAGAAACACGGCTCTGCGGTCACAGAAACCGTGCACAGACACTCGTGAAGCAGCACTGCTGTCACAGACCCACGAGGAACACACCACCACGCCCCAAAGTAGAACATCATGCACACATGTGCAGAGCACATGCCACCACCATAACACAGAACCACTCTGGCTATCCACACAGCAAGGTTGAGTCTTACAAATAACGCTGGGGCCTGGTCCTGCCCAACATCTTTCTTGGGGCCAGCATCCCTGTTCACCCCTGCTCCCAACCTCACAAGGCTCCCCAACCCGCCTCCTGCACAGACCTGGGCTTTGGGGAACTGGGGTCCCTGATGGATGCACCAAACAGGCTCTCAGCCCAGGGCAGGGAGGACCTGGCACAAAGATTCTGAGAAGAGATCCATACTGGCCACCCCAGTGGCAGGAACTTGCTACCCATCACTCCACATAGGTCTTGAATGCGCCACTTGACTTTCAGGATTTCTGACTCTGAATTTCAGAATCCTGTTGGGGGGAGGGGGGGGGAAATGGGGCCAGGGGAATAGAAAAAGGCATTTAGAGGGAAGTTTCTAGAGATGTGAAGGCCTTTGGAGGGTAAGAGGTGTCCCTGTCCTCAGCTCTCCAGGCCCAGTAAGAGGTGTCTCTCCCCAGCAGTCTAGACCCAGAGCAGCAACCACAGGCAAAGCAGTGATGCCCGAGGGCAAGGTGAGAACAGGCAGCTCCAGATGTGAGGCTACGTGCATAGGAATGGCAGCCCAACTAGCCTGGCCCAGGCTCTGGGGGGTGAGTGTTGCAGCCTCGGTCTCTCCTCCATACAGGGATCACCACAGAGGAAAGAGCATCAACATGCCCATGGCCGCCCAACAGCCAGGGGAGGCAGGGCCTGCCCAGTGTGGAGAGGAAACTGAGGACCTGAGAGGAGGGGTCTTCACTCTGGACAGGAGCAGCCACAGTGCCCACCTGGACAGCTGTCCCTTGGGTCCCACTCCGAGGCCTACCCATAGTACCCTGGGAGCCCACAATGTCATGGCCCATATCCCCAGGCCACAAACTGGTGGCTCACAGCACCCTTGAGTTGATCTATGATACTTTCTAAAAATGTGTATTAGTTGCCAAAGCTTAACCATCAAGAGATCTCATACAAAATACAGATTTGGGAAGACAGGGCCCACAGCCACCAGAGTGGGCAAGGCTGCACTGAGGATAGAACTGAATTCCTCAGGCAAGTCTTGATAGGGCCTGTGCAGGGCTGGCCCCAGGGCACCCCTCATCAGGCCCACGGGGCTTGGCAGAAAGGGAGAGTCAGAGAAAGCCACCAGGCTGGGGAGGGGCAGGTGGGCATCCACTGGCAGGAGTCCAGGACCTGTTTTCTCCCCACCCAGTGCAGGTATTGAGCTGACTACGAAAGACTCAAACCAGGAGCTACCTTGGGAACTCCTACAAGGCCAAGGAGGTCCCCAAAGGCCACAGGAGGGGTGGGGGTGGGAGGGGCTATATGCAGGGCTGGGGCTCTGGGGGCATGTCAGCCCAGGAGGGCGGGCTGCCTATGTGGGGGTAGCAGGTGGCAGGCAGGGCCTCTAGGGAAAAGGAGGGGAGTTAGGGGGCACCCCTAGTAAGCCTTGACCAGCTGAAGTTGGCAGGTATTAAATTAATCAGCTACAATTTTATACAACATTTGGAAGAGTCTATCCCAGGAGCCAACCACATCCCTGGAGCTCTTCAGTCGCTTCTTAAAACCCAGGAAGGCCCTGGCCAGGTGGCTCAGTTGGCTGGACCATCATCCCACGCACCAAAAGGTTGCTAATTTGATTCCCAGGGCACATACCTAGGTTGTGGGTTCGATCCCCAGTTGGGGCATGCGTGGGAGGCAACCAATCGATGTTTCTCTTTCCCTCTCCCTTCCTCTCTCTAAAATCAATAAAAACATATCCTTAGGTGAGGATTAAAATTTTAAAAAGAGCCCAAGAAGGACCAGGGCTGGGGAAGGCAGGGGTGTGTCCAGCATAGAAGGTACTGCCCCTGGGTCAGCAATGGGTGGGGACCCCAGACCCCAGCATGAGGTGAGAACAGAGGGCAGGAAGGCAGTGCCCACTGCACTCACAAAGTAGGGCCACACCTGGGGTCCCACCTCCAGGGCAGGAAGGGCCCAGCCCTCACTAAGGCCTAGAGGAGAGGTAGCTGGATAGCTGGGCAACTGAGCAGGAAGGTGGCATAGCACTCAGCTGGGCTAAACAGAGAGCACCCGATGGCCCTTCCTGCCTGGGCCCTAGCCCTCAGACCATAGCCACCCCCCCCCCCCCATGGGTAGGATGAGGTGGGAGAGTGAAATCTGCTGATGCTTGCTGGTCCCTAGCCCAGGAGGCATGTGCCAGGGAACAGGCATCCTTTGCAGTGGGTCAAGGCTAGAGGCTTAGCTTGGGAACCTAGGGGAGGTCACAGAGCTAGGGTGGGCAGAGTGGGACTGGAACCTGAGCTGAGGAGCAAAGGGGGGCACCCTTTCCCCCTAGCCCCACCCTGCTCCTATCCTCCACCTGTAGACATGCCCTGGGGTGGGATTTGAGCCATAGTTTCTAGGAGGGGGAGGCAGACAGAAGAAGGCTGGGCCACAGGAGCTGGAGCTCGGCCTGGTCCTAAGCTGATGTCCTGGGCTGTGGAAAGAAAGAGCCCTGCAGGCTGGCAGCTCGAGGCAGGAGCAGGCGGGAGGGGCGGGCGGAGGGGTGTCCCTGGGAGAGGGGCCGCCTTAGGCTTACTCAGAGCGGGAGCAGGTCACTGAAGTAGGGGCCCCCATTTCCTGTCCTCCAGGGACCCATACAAAAGGTAGAGAGGCTGAAGTCACAGCTAGGACCCTGGAGCCAGTAACCCTGGATGCCCGCAACTTCCACCTACATGCCGCAGTTTCCTCATCTGTCAATCGGATGACAGGGTTGCTGTGAGGACTCTGAGACGCCAGCACACGAGCACTCACTGCATGTCCCAAGTGGGAGCGGGAGCACACCAGGCTCTTGGCCTGCCTGCACATCCTCTCTCCTTCCTCAGGCTGCACTCAGTAAACCATGGCTCAGAGGAGCTGGACTGGCCAGCTCCCGGTCACACAGCTGGTGAGGGGGAGAGCTGAGAGCACACCACGCTCAGTCATTTGTTTGAGACTGGGGTGTGAACAGCAATGCAACAGCCTACTGAGCCACCCTCTACTGGGGGAGGTACATTTGGATGGAAGGGGTGCAGGTAGCAAGTCTAGGGGTAAGGCAGGGGCACACTTCTGAGAGCCTCAAAACCAATGCAATAGGATCCCCAACTTGCAGACTGCCACCACTGGGCGGACAGCCTGGACATGACTGACCCCACATACAGGAAGGGCACTGTTCATTCATGTGCAGTGTGTGGTGCCCAGCTGATGAGTCCAGGGGTGAAAAGAGCCGGTACCCATGGGGTCTGTAAAACAGGTATGGGGGGGTGGGGTGGGGCGAGGAAAGGAAGAAGGGGACTTCTGGCTGTGGCTTCCCAATGCCCAATTAAGCCCCTTCTCATTAATGGGCCCAAGTCCAACTCCACAGTCCACATGCTGGGTCTCAGTTTCTCCTCTGTGGGAGTGGTCAGAGAGGTAGGAGAGCAGGACTAACTGGACTCAAAAGCTCCCACCCAGATCCCACCCAGAAGAGGCCCTGGGGCACAGAGAGTGAGGAGTGTGTGTATGGGGGGTGGTGGCAGAATAGGGTTGGACTAACCTGTTCTCCCAGGCTTGCAGGGTGGTCTGTGGGCATATACAGCACCTCAGCCAGCTGCCTGCCAGCCATCAGCCATCAAAAGACTGGGAGAGGCATTCCCAGCCCCGGGGAGCCTGCCCTCCTGCTGGGACACCATGTGGAATGTCTCCAAGGGGCTCCCCCAGCACTTCCCATGCACCCACCTCAGGGGGAGGTCCTCTGGCCCCTTCCAGGCACAACCTGTGCAACACACCCCACAGAGGCTCTGATGGCCCTCTCCCCTGCTCCCCCAGCCTGTGTGTCCTCCCTGGGGCAGGAAGGAGTGAATGCTGAGTGGGGGCCTGACCCCTGGGAAGGGAAAAGGCCCCACTCAGGCCATAGGCTGTACCCTCAACATGAGGGCACAGGGGCTTACACGGAAGGTGGCAGGGTCTGCACTGGCCTCCCTCCGTCCCCACTAGCTAGGTGGGCAGGCACTCAGCCTCACAGTCACTGTGAGCAGAAACCCACAGCACCCCAGGGTGGTCTTCCGTCAGCAGCCCAAAGCTGGGGTGGGGGTGTCCCTTCTCAGAAGTCACAGAGTCTGTGAGGAGTGGAACATGATTCCCACCATGCAGACATGGGAGACCTCTCCTAATACCCCACATGGGAGCTGAGAGCACAGGCTAGCCCAGCCCCCACCCATGGTGCACAGCAGGGAGCTGTGTCAGCACGAGGCCACAGGACAGCTATTATTTCATTCGCCAGACTCCACCCCTGCACTGACCCTCTGGGCTCCCAGGCACCCCCATCCTACAGACGCCCTGGGAACTTCCTCCACAGCAGGCCAGCCCTACCCTGGTCCCACCAAGTCAGCCTGATCCACAAGGTGGCTCACTCCACATGCCCGTCCAGGAAGCCCTCCCAGCCCAGTTCCATAACAGCTCCGCTCAGCCCAACACTTGCTGGTAAGAAGGAAACCTGGAAATACCAGACAGGCCCTGCCCCACAGTACCCCATTCTCACCCTGAGAAGTCCAGGGGATGGTCCTGGAGCTGGTCCCTGTCACTCTGCAGTGAGTCACCACACTCCACTCACCCAGCCAATGGCGGGTGGGGGTGAGGGGCACTACCGTTGCCCTGCCCTTGGCCTTGCTGCCTCCTCAAAGGGTGGGAGGTGGGCGGGCCTCCCACACAGCAGAAGGCAACCTTAGCAGACACTGGATCTCCAGGAGGGGAGGGGGCAGGCACACCTTCCTGTACCACCCATACACATAGACTTCCCAAGTCACCGTGTGTCTTCCGCAAGCAGAGCCACCATCTCCAGGCCCCAGGAGGATGGTGGGATGGCCAGCCCTCTCACAAACCCTGACCGTCCAGCCAAAGCCTTTACAGTATCAAATGCAACACTGACCCACAGGAGGACCACGGGAAGGCAGGCAGGGGCCCCTTGAGGCACCCTGGCCCACGCTTACCCCTTGTCTGAGTCCCCATGGTCATTGAGCCTAACACAGGGGCGGCACCCCACCTCTTCATACATTGGATCTGGCCTCCAGGTCACGGAGCAATGCTGTCTCCTACCCCCAGCTCCATCCACCCCATTACCCTGCCCCCACCTCCACTCCCAGGCCTGACCTTTCGAATGCGGCCACTTCGAGTGCCAGTGAATACCACAGTGTGGCCCCGGTAGTCATAGGCAGCCACGGCGGTCAGGCCATCCTCCTTGTCCACAAACAGGGGCATGCCCTCTATAGTAACCGTGCCTCCCAGTGGCTGGTTGAAGTCCTGCCCGCAGAAGTCATCGTCGATCTGTAGGGGCTGTGGGAGAAGAGAGGTGAGACTTTAGGCTGCCCAGCCTGCCCCAAACTCCTTCTCCCTGAGAGTGGGGCCTCGAAGCCAGGACCAGCCAGCTCTACTAACTGAAGGGACTCACAGAGGGTCCTCATAGGCAAGCACACGGCCATACAGCAGGGATGTGGCCCAGGGTACCGCCCACACAGATCTGAGAGTGGGAACCAATTCGACAGATGGAGAAACCAAGGCTCCTTGAGGCCCAGCAGGCCCAGGGCTGGACCCATTTCTCACATGCACACTACACACAGGCCCCATACCCATTCTGGATTAGGAGGCATGAAGGAGGAGGCAGCTGGGGGAAGGTCAGGGAACAGCCAACCAGGGACCAGGCCTACTGCTCCAGCGATAGCCACACAGAGGCAGGGGACAGCCCTGGAGGGGGCTGTGGACCACAAACTGTCTTGTAGGGTTTTATTCAAGAGAGGAGACAAGGATCAACCCAAAAGGCAAGGGAAGGGTCCAGCTGAGGAGGTGATGAGTGTGGAATTACAGAGAAGACCAGAGCACAGGGAATGTGCGGGCTGTTCCAAGGCAAGAGGGAGGAGGGCAGAATGAAAGAGGCAGGTTCTAGGTGGACAAAAGGGGACAGCTGGTCCCCTGGGTAGCAGGCTCAGAGTTTGAGGTTTGCAGGGGGAGAGGACCACCAGGGCTGGGAGCCAGAAGGGGATGGGCAGGAGGAGAGGCAAGGTCGGGGCTGGGCTGGGGTCCTGGAGGGGATGTGAGGAGAAAGTGGGAACAATGCCCAGGAAAGGGGCAGACCTGGCCATGGGCACAAGGAATGAAAATCATAGTGTGACCCCAGCAGGCACTGCCCCTCCAAGCCTCAGTTTCTCCATCTGTACAATGGAGATAGAATGCCTTCCTTGAAAGGCCAAGAGGAGAATGAATGATGCATCTGTCTAGTGTACCCAGAGCCTTGATGTGGAGGCTGGCCCTGTCATGAGGCCCCCACTGCCCTGGACATGAGAAGGGGACCCTCACCATCCCACCTGCCCCAGAGACAAACAAGTGTCATTCCCATCATAGATATGGGAAAACTGAGGCCAGAGTGGGGTTGGGCTTTCTCTGGGCAACCCAGCAAATCCCGGGCAGCAGAAGCAGTGGGGCTGAGGCCTGGTTCTGGAAGTCCCCAACCTGGGTGAATTCCCAGTTCTTTCACTTGCGACCCTGAACAAGTTCCCCTCTAAGCCTGGTGTCTTTCTCTGGAAAAAAGTTGTTGCTACCACCTGGGCACACAAGATGCTCCCCAAAAAGCAGCTGGTCCCAGGCCGGCCCCATCAGGGCCTAGAGACAGGAGATATGGCTGCCAGCTACTGAGCGCCCAGCATCCATGTGCTCAGGCAGCATCAATGTCCGTGCTGGTGTCATCAGATCCCACATGGCCTGGCACCCAGTACAAGAGTGAGCACAGCTCTTAACAGGGGACTGTGGGGGGAGATGCTGTCTGGTGCCTCATCTCCTCAGAGATCTCAGAGCCTCAGAGATCTCATCTGAAAAATAGAGACTAGAAGGGGCCAGCAAGCACCCAGAACAATGCCAGGCACGTGGTCAGTACTCTGTCCAACAGGGACTTGGGGACTGAAGGACATGTCCTGCTCCTCCTACCCACACCTCCTAAAGGAAGAGGACAGCCTAGAGCTGCAAGCGAGCTCTGAGGCCAACCACTACCCTCTGGGAAACAATGTGCAAGCGGCAGCACCTGGCACAGGGCAAGTGGCACATTGTTATTCAGAGGAGAATGGGGTCACACAGAGCCAAGGCTGTCCAGTTTGTGAGGCTGGCAGGGCGGGAGCAGCCACCCTAAGGAGGCAGAGTGCCCACTCACCGAGTTGATGCAGCCCAGCTCCTTGTTGAGCAGCCAGGGCAGAGAGAGCTTGCCCTCGCCACGGTAGCAGGACTGGATGCGCTCCTTGATCTTCTCCTTGATGGCCCTGAGCGTGAACAGGCACAGCACCGACTCCTTGGGCGGCTTCACACGGTTCTTCTGGCCCTGAGCAAACACGGTGAACAGCACGTCCTCATTGTCAGCCAGGCCTAGCTGGCGGGCCAGGGCGCTGCCAGGCCGGCTCAGGTACGCATCCTGCACCAGGCGGTACTCCACCCCCGCCTGCTCGCAGCCGATGGGGAACTCGACATATGAGTAGAATTTGGGGTCATCCACACACAGCCGCACAATCTTGGAAGTGAAGAAGTGCTCGCCGGCAGCATCGGGCGAGGTCAGCTGTGTGTCCAGTTGCAGAGTGAGGTAGTACACAAACTGCTCACTACGGAAGCTGTACACATAGTAGATGTCGAAGGCTGGAAACTTGGACAGTGTGTCTGAAGGGATCTTGAGCTGCGACGACACGAACTCATCCTGGTACACGAAGCTGAACATGTCCGCGTCCTCCTCGTTGGCCATGAGCCGGCGGCTGGACAGTGTAGGGAAGTACTCAGACTTGCCATCGATGGGCGTGCCCACAAAGAGCTTGGCCTGGGCCTGGCCCGGCGGCCCGGCAATGAGCACACCTGCCATGCTGCCCGCCTCACGCACGCTCGACAGGTAGTGCTCCTTGCGGTGGTGCGGTTCACCCAGCTTGAAGAGGTCGTCCAGCCGCAGGAACTGGCAGATGCCCTGGGAGGCGCTGCCACAGGCTAGCAGGCGGTTAGCAGCATAGTCCAAAAGCAGCAGCTTGTTGACATTGTTGGTGCTGCCCAGGCCGTGTGGGCATGACTGCACGCTGGGCGGTGGGTAGCACTTCTCGTTGTCCTCCACGGGGCCTGTCTCGTGGGTCCGCAGCAGTGTCAGGTTCCCCGACAGCTTGTAGATACGGTTCACCGCGCCCACATACACCTCGCCGGTCTGCTCGTGGACCACCAGGTGGGTGAGGCCCCAGTCGCTGGCTGAGAAGGTGCGGAAGACAGGCTGACGACCCCCGCCAGCCCTAGTGGCACCTGCCACTGCCCGAATGACCCCCAGCAGCAGCAAGAGCATCAGGAGCACCCGCGGGCTCAGACGTAGCAGTGGCATGGCAGGCCTGGGCCTCAGGCCTCGGTGCTCAGGTCCTGCAGGGATGTGCATCACGGGGCCAGGAGCCTCAGCCCTGCAGGGAGAACAGTGAAAGAAGGTGTGAGCATGGGCAAGACCTTACCCCTAGAGGGCAGACACACCCACATACCTGCTGAGCTCTCTGGTGTGCCTGTCTAGGCTGGGGCATCCCATCCTCCACCTCCACAGGCACGATCTAACCCTGGAGAAGCCAGAGGTGCAGAGAGGACACCTCCCTGGCCTAAAACCCTGCAAATGCAAGGGGTGCACCAGGAGTCATCAAGACCAAGCCTGTGACCCCAACATGTAGCATAGGACTCCTATCTGGCTACCAGACATGCATCATGAATGCCTAGGCCTACCACTGCCAGCCAGGTGGAAGAAAGTAATGGACCCAGGAACGAGGAGGCAGGTGAGCAGGGCTTGGGGTCTAGACTGGGAGCCATCACCTCCTGACTCAGAACCTCCCCATGTCCTAGGGGCAAGTCCCCCAAGCTCCCAGCTCCCAGGGTGGGTGACAGCCTCTACTGAAGGTTCTGGGGACAAGTGCTCCCTTGCAGGCCCTGGATAATCCTACTTGCAGGCACTACCCCCGCAGCAGACAAAGACATATGGGCAGCAATTCTCAGTGAGGGCAGAAGGCAATCTGGGTCACCTTCGCCCTGGGGCCAGCCCCTTGCTGACCTCAAGCCCCTGTACTCTGAAGACTGATCCAGAAACCAAGCTGTGTGCATGTCTCATCTACCATCCGCATCCCCAGCCAACAGGTGCCCGCCACCTAACCCTTCCCAGGTGACCTAGTGAACTGCCTCTGAGTTCCCCTTCAAAACCCTTAACCCAACTCCAAGGAAAGAGAAACGCCTTCAAAGATAAGAGAGAACAGAGGCTCCCTGAACCTCACCTCTCAGCAGTGGCTCTCCCCCCCCAACCTCCAGCCCTTCTACCCCCACCCAGAGCCCAATCTGACAGCCCCCAGGCTCACCTCCACCCGCCTCTCCTCCACTACCTCATCATGCTCCCAGCACCACTCACTCTCATAACAGGCCCAGGCACGCCCAGGATCCTCACCCTCCAGCCCCAAGTCACACTCACCCTCTAAATCTCCCCTAATCTGCCCACCCCTCTCCCACCTGGATGACCACAGCACACTTGGCACCCTCTGCTCATGTCCACCTACAGCCCAGTCTCCACACAGTAGCCCAGGCCACTTTTCTGAACCACGTTTAAGGTCACCAGCCCCCCTCCCCAATTCTGCTATGGCCCCCTCTTACTCTGGAAAAGTCACATCTCCCTCCTAGCCCAGAAGCTGACAGTCAGGTACTAGTTTAAATCCAGACTCTGTTGCTGTAGCCATGCAGCCCCATTTCTCCATTTGTAAAATGGGAATGACAACAGTTTCTTTCTCATGGGTAACAGGGAGAAGGTCAGGGCACTCCCACAAGGTGCCACCAGCAGGAGTACCCTCTCCATGCCAGCAAGGGCCCTACCCTGGCTCTGCCAGATGTACTGGGGCCTCTCACCCAACTCCTGGCTGGAGAATGACCGCAGAGATGCTGAGCACCAACTGCAGGCAGGTGCTGGCGAGAGCTGCACACATCCTTTGCTCCCAGAGAATGCCTCTAATATAGCCTGACACCTCATGTTACAGATTGGGAAGCTGAGGCCCAAAGGACCCTCTGCCAAGACCAGGTTGGGAGCTGGCAGCTGACTGCCAGACAAGGCCCAGAGGCCTCTAGGCCTCCATGTCTGCCTTCCCTGGGCCCTTGGACTTGCTGTCCCCTCCCCTGCTCCCACACTCCGGCTCCGGCTCAGCTGCCTCCCCTAACCTGCTAGCTAAAGGTAGCAGCTGCTCCCTCACAACCAGTCACCCAGTCTGAACTTGCAGCATAAGACTTGCTAATGGCTTTGTTACTTACTGTTCCCAGACACTCTCCCCACTAGAATGAGTTCCCTGTGAACAGGGCCTAGCTCTGTGATTTGCCACGGTGTCCCCAAAGCTGACCCCAGGAGCCAATACTTGTGAATGAATGAATAAATAAATGAATGGGCCCTGGACAGAGCAGGACCTGCTCCCTCACCTTGTCCTCCCTCTCCTCATACCCTCTGCCCAGTGATGCCCACACCCACTGCTCAGGTAGGGAAACTGAGGAAGTTAGAGGCATTAGCCAGGATCCCACCAGCAAGAAAACCAGGTTGTGCTGCCTTGCAGGACCCTCCCCGCAGGGTGTCAGCTGCCTTTGCTTGAGGATCTCTGCCCAGACATAGCCCCACGAACTACAGTCACCAGGGACCTCTGCTGGCAGCCAGGAGAGGAGTCCCCAGCCCTCTACACCCTGCCCCCAGCACAGAAGCCCAAGGCAGACCAGAGAAAAGGCTTCTCACAGTGGCAGCAAGGCCTGGGCTGAAAGCTGAGTACATGTGAACTCCAAAGAAAACATGAATCACTCACCGTTTATCAGTTCAAAGCAGACCTGCAATTACCAGGGGCTGGGCTCTCCCCTCCTCTGGGATAATTATACACATCTTAATGCAATTACGGGCCCTACTTTTTATATTAAACAGGAGAGACCCAGCTGAAGAAGCCACCATCCAAACCCTGGGCCCACACCCCATGGGCTCATCCCCCCTCTTCTTCTCCCACAACAGAGACCGCCCAGAAGGGAAGAGAAGGGACAGGCCAATGGGATGGGGCTGCCAGCCAGGAAAAGGGGGATCCAGGGCTGGGCCCCTCATGCCCACCATCTCATAAGGGCCAGCAAAGATGTCTGGGTCACTTCTCCTATCTTAGAGATAGGGTGCCCAGGGCTCAGATAGACCAAGGTCACCCAGCTAGTCCAGGCAGGACAGGGCCTGATTCCCATGCTCCTACAGAGATCTGGACAGCCAGCAGACTTGCTGGGACTCCCACATACCTCTGGTCTGCCCAGGAAAAAATGCATTCATTCTGAAGCTGCTGGGTGCTGGGAAGGACCACGCTAGGCTAGGGGAAGGGAGCACCACACATGCTGTGCCCTGCTGCTGGGAGGGAGCAGAACCAGCCACTGTGGTCTAGGGAAGCTCCCCAGGGAGCCTATTCACCAGTTCTAGAAGGACCAGGCACAGTGGGAGCTGGTGGGGGAGGGGGTGTCCTGGGTGTCCGACAGCCAGAGCAAAGGCCTGTGGTGGAACCTCCTGGAGGGGGCAGTGAGAATGACTGCAGCTTCCTGGGGCCCAGTCAGAGTCAGACGGGAAGAAGAAGCTGAACTGGTATAGGGTGTGCCAACTGGGGGTGAGCAAGGGAGAGAGAGGCCAGGACAGAAGCAGACAGGCCTGGCACAGCATGCTCCCCTCCTGGGCAGGATAGGCTCAGCTATGCAACAGAGAGCAATGTCCCCTGTCCCTCTCCCAGTGGCCCCTCCACCACTCTTCCTCACCCTGAGAAACAAAGACCCTCACTCACTCAGAACCTTCTTCACAGAGGGAGAGCCCCAGCCCCACATCCCTGGCTCTGGGTCCTTCTGGGGCTTGGACAGTTTGGAGCAGGGAGCGGACTGAGAAGATATTGCCATCCTACCCAGTGGTTCACCATATCAACCAGGACAAAGAGCTGCCTGCCACCCCACCTCCCCAAACAGGGACCTCGGGAGGTGGTCCCGAGATGCCCTGCTCTCCCACCAGCCCAGCCCTCAGGAACCAAGACCTACAGAGATCTGGACAGGGCACTGGAGTCCTGCTTCTCAGAAAAGTGCCCACCACTTGGCCTTCCCTGGAGGTGGTACCCTCTCCTCCTGGCAGACCCACACGCCGAGGCAATGACCTCGGGGCCACAGGAGGCCTGCAAAGGGTTATCTGCTTTGTCCACGGCATCTCACTTGTCCCCCACTCCCAAGCACACACCTCAACACATAGGGGCTTGTGAAACCTCTGTCCATGCCGTCACCTGCCTGAAATGCCCTTGCTGGGCCTATCGGTGCCACCCTCCCAGGCTGACTTGCAGCCTGGCCCTGAAGCAGAATGGTCTGCCTCTAGCCTTGGGATTGGGTGCTGCTCCTCAAGGATTGGGCAGGGTCTTGGCTGCCTGGTGCACACCTGGTCTCTCCTGTACACCCCAAAACCAACAGGGAAGGAGCCCAGGGTACTGAGGGTGCTCCACAGGGGCGAGGAGCAAAGGCTGAGCCCTACCCCCTTTTCCTGCGCAGACCCAGAAAACCGGCCCCAGCAGAGAAGGTGCCCGAGCTCAGGCTCAGGGAGCAAAGGCATTGTCCACATCACCCCCAACACACACACCCCTTCCTTTCAAGGGGCGTGGCCCCAGCACCCCACAAAAGAGGAATGGCAGCTCCGGGCTCTCAGCCGTCACTGGAGCCCCTCTCACCCCCCTTCCCCGACTGCACTTTGGATCTCACAGCAGGCAGGGGACTCCCTGGAGCCCCGCTCCCCTTCCCAGAGGCAGCCCGCGATCAGCCGCGCTGCCCTGGCCACGGTGCACACCAGGCCCGGACCCTTCAGGAAGCAATCGGCAGCCTCCGAGGGAAGCAGGCTGACCCCGGAGAGGCCCGGAGAGGCCCGGAGAGGGGGAGTCCTAGGAGGCCCGAGCGAGCGGGGCGACCGCCCCCTC